>NW_025225322.1:105019-136869 GCF_018294505.1 Triticum aestivum
AGGACCCCAAAACGGGAGTAATAGTCCACGAAACTTATCAGAATTGGCCAAAACTGTCAGTGTTGACGACGGAGACATAAACCAACCCCGGGTTCATAAATCGTGGAAATTGCTCTTGGTCCCCAAAACGCTGAGTAATAGTGAACAAAACGGACTAGAATCGGTCAAATATGTGAGTGTTGATGACCAACACATAAACGCACCCCGGGGTTCGTCAATCATGGAAATGACCCCGAGACCCCAAAATAGAGTAATAGTCCAAGAAATGGGCCAGAATCGGCCCAAACTGTGATTGTTGATGACCGACACGCAAGCGCACCTTAGAGTTCGACAACCATGGAAATCGCTTTGGGACCCCAAAACGGTGAGTAATAGTCCATGAAACGGGCCGGAATAGGCCAAAACTGCGAGTGTTGATGACCAACACGTAAGCACACCTTGGGGTTTACCAACTATGGAAATCGCTTCGGGACCCCAAAATGGTGAGTAATAGTCCATGAAACAGGCCAGAATTGGACAAAACTGTGAGTGTTGACGACAGACACATAAACGCACAATGGGGTTCATCAATCGTGGAAATCCCTCTAGGTCCCCAAAAGGACACGATTCGGCCAAATATGTGAGTGTTGATGACCGACACGTAAACGCACCCTGGGTTCGTTAATCATCAAAATGACTACGAGACCCCAAAATAGAGTAACAGTCCAAGAAATGGGCAAGAATCGGCCCAAACTGTGATTGTTGATGACCGACACGTAAGCACACCTTGGGGTTCAACAACTATGGAAATCGCTTCGGGACCCCAATACGGTGAGTAATAGTCCATGAAACTTGTCAGAATTGGCCAAAACTGTCAGTGTTGATGACGGACACATAAATGCACCCGGGGTACATCTATAGAAGAAATTCCTCTGGGTCCCAATAACGCTGAGTAACAGTGCACAAAATGGACTAGAATCGGCCGAATATGTGAGTGTTGATGACCGACACGTAAATGCACCTCGGGGTTCGTCTATCGTGGAAATGACTCCGAGACCCCAAAATAGAGTAATAGTCCAAGAAACGGGCCAGACTCGGCCCAAACTGTGATTGTTGATGACCGACACGTAAGCGCACCGTGAAGTTCGACAACCATGGAAATCGCTTTCGGACCCCAAAATGGTGAGTAATAGTCCATGAAACGAGCCAGAATCGGCCAAAACAGCATGTGTTGTTGATCAACACGTAAGCACACCTTGGGGTTCAACAACTATGGAAATCGCTTTAGGACCCCAAAATGGTGAGTAATAGTCCATGAAACTCAGAATTGGCCAAAATTGTCATTGTTGACGACGGACACATATACCAACCCCGGGGTTCATCAATCATGGAAATTGCTCTCGGTCCCCAAAATGCTGAGTAATAGTGCACAAAATGGACTACAATCGGCCGAATATGTGAGTGTTGATGACCGACACGTAAATGCGGCCTAGGGTTCGTCTATCGTGGAAATGACTCCGAGACCCCAAAATAGAGTAATAGTCCAAGAAACGGGCCAGAATCGGCCCAAACTGTGATTGTTGATGACCGACACGTAAGCGCACCGTGGAGTTCGACAACCACGGAAATCTCTTTGGGACCCCAAAACGGTGAGTAATAGTCCATGAAACGAGCCAGAATCGGGCAAAACAGCGAGTGTTGTTGATCAACACGTAAGCACACCTTGGGGTTCAACAACTATGGAAATCGCTTGAGGACCCCAAAATGGTGAGTAATAGTCCATGAAACTTATCAGAATTGGCTAAAACTGTCATTGTTGACGACGGACACATATACCAACCCCGGGGTTCAGCAATCATGGAAATTGCTCTCGGTCCCCAAAACGCTGAGTAATAGTGCACAAAACGGACTAGAATCGGCCGAATATGTGAGTGTTGATGACCAAAACGTAAATGCACCCCGGGTTCGTCTATCGTGGAAATGACTCCGAGACCCCAAAATAGAGTAGTAGTCCAAGAAACGGGCCAGAATCGGCCCAAACTGTGATTGTTGATGACCGACACGTAAGCGCACCTTGGAGTTCGACAACCATGGAAATCGCTTTGGGACCCCAAAACGGGGAGTAATAGTCCATGAGACGGGCAATAATTGGCCAAAACTGCGAGTGTTGATGACCAACAGGTAAGCACACCTTGGAGTTCAGCAACTATGGAAATTGTTTCGGGACCCCAAAACGGTGAGTAATAGTCCACGAAACATGTCAGAATTGGCCAAAACTGTGAGTGTTGACGACAGACACATAAACGCAGCCCGGGGTTCATCAATCGTGGAAATCCCTCTGGGTCTCCAAAACGCTGAGTAATAGTGCATGAAACGGACACGATTCGGCCAAATATGTGAGTGTTGATGACCGACATGTAAATGCACCCTAGGGTTCGTCAATCATGGAAATGACTCCGAGACCCCAAAATAGAGTAGTAGTCCAAGAAACAGGCCAGAATCGGCCCAAACTATGATTGTTGATGACCGACACGTAAGCGCACCTTGGAGTTCGACAACCATGGAAATCGCTTTCGGACCCCAAAACAGTGAGTAATAGTACATGAAATGGGCCAGAATCTGCCAAAACAGCGAGTGTTGATGACCAACACGTAAGGACACCTTGGGGTTCAACAACTATAGAAATTGCTTCGGGACCCCAAACGGTGAGTAATAGTCCAGGAAACTTGTCAGAATTGGACAAAACTGCGAGTGTTGATGAAAGACACATAAATGCACCTCGGGGTTCATCAATCGTGGAAATCCCTCTGGGTCCCCAAAACGCTGAGTAATAGTGAACAAAACGGACTAGAATCGGCCAAATATGTGAGTGTTGATGACCGGCACGTAAACGCACCCCGGGGTTCGCCAATCGTGGAAATGACTCCGAGACCCCAAAATAGAGTAATAGTTCAAGAAATGGGCCAGAATCGGCCCAAACTGTGATTCTTGATGACGGACACATAAGCGCACCTTGGAGTTTGACAACCATGGAAATCGCTTTGGGACCCCAAAACGGTGAGTAATAGTCCATGAAATGGGCCAGAATCGGCCAAATCTGCGAGTGTTGCTGACCAACACATAAGGACACCTTGGGGTTCAACTACTATGGAAATCGATTCAGGACCCCAAAACGATGAGTAATATTCCAAGAAACATGTCAAATTGGCCAAAACTCTGAGTGTTGACGACGGACACATAAACGCACCCGTGGTTCATCAATCGTGGAAATCGCTCTAGGTCCCCAAAATGCTGAGTAATAGTGCACGAAACGGACTAGAATCGACCGAATATGTGAGTGTTGATGACTGACACGTAAACGCACCCCGGGGTTCGCCAATCGTGCAAATGACTCTGAGACCCCAAAATAGAGTAATAGTTCAAGAAACGGGCCAGAATCGGCCCAAACTGTGATTGTTGATGACCGACACATAAGCGCACCTTGGAGTTCAACAACTATGGAAATCGCTTCAGGACCCCAAAACGGTGAGTAATAGTCCTTGAAACGGGCCAGAATCAGCCAAAACTGCGAGTGTTGATGACCAACACGTAAGGACACCTTGGGGTTCAACTACTCTGGAAATCGCTTCAGGACCCCAAAGCGATGAGTAATATTCCAAGAAACATGTCAGAATGGGCCAAAACTCTGAGTGTTGACGACGGACACATAAACGCACATGGGGTTCATCAATCATGGAAATCGCTCCGGGTCCACAAAACGCTGAGTAATAGTGCACGAAACGGACTAGAATCGACCGAATATGTGAGTGTTGATGACCGACACGTAAACGCACCCCGGGGTTCGTCAATCGTGGAAATGACCCCGAGACCCCAAAATAGAGTAATAGTCCAAGAAATGGGCCAGAATCGGCCCAAACTGTGATTGTTGATGACCGACACGTAAGCGCTCCTTAGAGTTCGACAACCAAGGAAATTGCTTTGGGACCCCAAAACGGTGAGTAATAGTCCATGAAACGGGCCAGAATCGTCCAAAACTTCGAGTGTTGATGACCAACACGTAAGCACACCTTGGGGTTTAACAACTATGGAAATCGCTTCGGGACCCAAAAATGGTGAGTAAAAGTCCATGAAATAGGTCAGAATTGGATAAAACTGTGAGTGTTGACGACAGACACATAAACGCACCACGGGGTTCATCAATCGTGGAAACCCCTCTAGGTCCCCAAAACGTTGAGTAATAGTGCACGAAAAGGACACGATTCGGCCAAATATGTGAGTGTTGATGACCGACACGTAAACGCACCCTGGGTTCGTCAATCATGGAAATGACTACGAGGCCCCAAAATAGAGTAATAGTTCAAGAAACGGGCCAGAATCGGCCCAAACTGTGATTGTTGATGACCGACACGTAAGCGCACCTTGGAGTTCAACAACTATGGAAATCGCTTCAGGACCCCAAAACGGTGAGTAATAGTCCACGTAACTTATCAGAATTGGCAAAACTGTCAGTGTTGAAGACGGACACATAGACCAACCCCGGGTTCATCAATCATGGAAATTGCTCTCGGTCCCCAAAACGCTAAGTAATAGTGAACAAAATGGACTAGAATCGGCCAAATATGTGAGTGCTGATGACCGGCACGTAAACGCACCCTGGGGTTCGCCAATCGTGGAAATGACTCCGAGACCCCAAAATAGAGTAATAGTTCAAGAAACGGGCCAGAATCGGCCCAAACTGTGATTCTTGATGACCGACACGTAAGCGCACCTTGGAGTTTGACAACCATGGAAATCGCTTTGGGACCCCAAAATGGTGAGTAATAGTCCTTGAAACGGGCCAGAATCGGCCAAAACTGCGAGTGTTGATGAGCAACACGTAAGGACACCTTGCGGTTCAACTACTATGGAAATCGCTTCAGGACCCCAAAGCGATGAGTAATATTCCAAGAAACATGTCAGAATGGGCCAAAACTCTGAGTGTTGACGACGGACACATAAACGCACACGGGGTTCATCAATCATGGAAATCGCTCTGGGCCCCCAAAACGCTGAGTAATAGTGCACGAAATGGACTAGAATCGACCGAATATTTGAGTGTTGATGACCGACACGTAAACGCACCCCGGGGTTCGTCAATCGTGGAAATGACCCCGTGACCCCAAAATAGAGTAATAGTCCAAGAAATGGGCCAGAATCGGCCCAAACTGTGATTGTTGATGACCGACACGTAAGCGCACCTTAGAGTTCGACAACCATGGAAATCGCTTTGGGAACCCGAAACGGTGAGTAATAGTCCATGAAACGGGCCAGAATCGGCCAAAATTGATAGTGTTAATGACCAACACGTAAGCACACCTTGGGGTTTAACAACTATGGAAATCGCTTCGGGACCCAAAAATGGTGAGTAAAAGTCCATGAAACAGGTCAGAATTGGACAAAACTGTGAGTGTTGACGACAGACACATAAACGCACCACGGGGTTCATCAATCGTGGAAACCCCTCTAGGTCCCCAAAACGTTGAGTAATAGTGCATGAAAAGGATACAATTCGGCCAAATATGTGAGTGTTGATGACCGACACGTAAACACACCCTGGGTTCACCAATCATGGAAATGACTACGAGGCCCCAAAATAGAGTAATAGTTCAAGAAACGGGCCAGAATCGGCCCAAACTGTGATTGTTGATGACCGACACGTAATCGCACCTTGGAGTTCACCAACTATGGAAATCGCTTCAGGACTCCAAAACGGTGAGTAATAGTCCACGAAACTTATCAGAATTGGCAAAACTGTCAGTGTTGACGACGGACACATAAACCAACCCCGGGTTCATCAATCATGGAAATTGCTCTCGGTCCCCAAAACGCTAAGTAATAGTGAATAAAACGGACTAGAATCGGCCAAATATGTGAGTGCTGATGACCGGCACGTAAACGCACCCCGGGGTTCGTCAATCGTGGAAATGACTCCGAGACCCCAAAATAGAGTAATAGTTCAAGAAACGGGCCAGAATCGGCCCAAACTGTGATTCTTGATGACCGACACGTAAGCGCCCCTTGGAGTTTGACAACCATGGAAATCGCTTTGGGACCCCAAAACGGTGAGTAATAGTCCTTGAAACGGGCCAGAATCGGCCAAAACTGTGAGTGTTGATGACCAACACGTAAGGACACCTTGGGGTTCAACTACTATGGAAATCGCTTCAGGACCCCAAAGCGATGAGTAATATTCCAAGAAACATGTCAGAATGCGCCAAAACTCTGAGTGTTGACGACGGACACATAAACGCACACGGGGTTCATCAATCGTGGAAATCGCTCTGGGCCCCCAAAACACTGAGTAATAGTGCACGAAACGGACTAGAATCGACCGAATATGTGAGTGTTGATGACCGACACGTAAACGCACCCCGGGGTTCGTCAATCGTGGAAATGACCTCGAGACCCCAAAATAGAGTAATAGTCCAAGAAATGGGCCAGAATCGGCCCAAACTGTGATTGTTGATGACCGACACGTAAGCGCACCTTAGAGTTCGACAACCATGGAAATCGCTTTGGGACCCCGAAACGGTGAGTAATAGTCCATGAAACGGGCCAGAATCGGCCAAAACTGCGAGTGTTGATGACCAACACGTAAGCACACCTTGGGGTTTAACAACTATGGAAATCGCTTCGGGACCCAAAAATGGTGAGTAAAAGTCCATGAAACAGGTCAGAATTGGACAAAACTATGAGTGTTGACGACAGACACATAAACGCACCACGGGGTTCATCAATCGTGGAGACCCCTCTAGGTCCCCAAAACGTTGAGTAATAGTGCACGAAAAGGATATGATTCGGCCAAATATGTGAGTGTTGATGACCGACACGTAAACGCACCCTGGGTTCGTCAATCATGGAAATGACTACGAGGCCCCAAAATAGAGTAATAGTTCAAGAAACGGGCCAGAATCGGCCCAAACTATGATTGTTGATGACCGACACGTAAGCGCACCTTGGAGTTCGACAACTATGGAAATCGCTTCAGGACCCCAAAACGGTGAGTAATAGTCCACGAAACTTATCAGAATTGGCAAAACTGTAAGTGTTGACGACGGACACAAAAATGCACCCCGGGGTTCATCAATCGTGGAAATCCCTCTGGGACCCAAAAACGCTGAGTAATAGTGAACAAAACCGACTAGAATCGGCGAAATATGTGAGTGTTGATGACCGGCACGTAAACGCACCCCGGGGTTCACCAATCGTGGAAATGACTCCGAGACCCCAAAATAGACTAATAGTTAAAGAAACGGGCCAGAATCGGCCCAAACTGTGATTCTTGATGACTGACACGTAAGCGCACCTTGGAGTTTGACAACCATGGAAATCGCTTTGGGACCCCAAAACGGTGAGTAATAGTCCTTGAAATGGGCCAGAATCGGCCAAATCTGCGAGTGTTGATGACCAACACATAAGGACACCTTGGGGTTCAACTACTATGGAAATCGCTTCAGGACCCTAAAACGATGAGTAATATTCCAAGAAACATGTCAGAATTGACCAAAACTCTGAGTGTTGACGACGGACACATAAACGCACCCGGGGTTCATCAATCGTGGAAATCGCTCTGGGTCCCAAAGACACTGAGTAATAGTGCACGAAACGGACTAGAATCGACCGAATATGTGAGTGTTGATGACCGACACGTAAATGCACCCAGGGTTCGCCAATCGTGGAAATGACTCCGAGACCCCAAAATAGAGTAATAGTTCAAGAAACGGGCCAGAATCGTCCCAAACTGTGACTGTTGATGACCAACACGTAAGCGCACCTTAGAGTTCGACAACCATGGAAATCGCTTTGGGACCCCAAAACAGTGAGTAATAGTCCATGAAACGGGCCAGAATCGGCCAAAACTGCGAGTGTTGATGACCAACACGTAAGCACACCTTGGGGTTTAACAACTATGGAAATCGCTTCGGGACCCCAAAATGGTGAGTAATAGTCCATGAAACAGGTCAGAATTGGTCAAAAATGTGAGTGTGACGACAGACACATAAACGCACCACGGGGTTCATCAATCGTGGAAATCCCTCTGGGTCCCAAAAACGCGGAGTAATAGTGCACGAAAAGGACATGATTCGGCCAAATATTCTAGTGTTGATGACCGACACGTCAACGCACCCTGGGTTCGTCAATCATGGAAATGACTACGAGACCCCAAAAAAGAGTAATAGTCCAAGAAATGGGCAAGAATCGGCCCAAAATGTGATTGGTTATGACCGACACGTAAGCACACCTTGGGGTTCAACAACTATGGAAATCGCTTCGGGACCCCAAAACGGTGAGTAATAGTCCATGAAACTTGTGAGAATTGGCCAAAACTGTCAGTGTTGACGACGGACACATAAATGCACCCCGGGGTACATCAATAGCATAAATTCCTCTGGGTCCCAATAACGCTGAGTATCAGTGCACAAAACGGACTAGAATCGGCCGAATATGTGAGTTTTGATGACCGACACGTAAACGCACCCCGGGGTTCGTCTATCGAGGAAATGACTCCGAGACCCCAAAATAGAGTAATAGTCCAAGAAACGGGCCAGAATAGGCCCAAACTATGATTGTTGATGACCGACACGTAAGCGCACCATGGAGTTCGACAACCATGGAAATCGCTTTGGGACCCCAAAACGGTGAGTAATAGTCCATGAAACGAGCCAGAATCGGCCAAAACAGCGAGTGTTGTTGACCAACACGTAAGCACACCTTGGGGTTCAACAACTATGGAAATCGCTTCAGGACCCCAAAATGGTGAGTAATAGTCCACGAAACTTATCAGAATTGGCCGAAACTGTCATTGTTGACGACGGACACATATACCAACCCCGGGGTTCATCAATCATGGAAATTGCTCTCGGTCCCCAAAACGCTGAGAAATAGTGCACAAAACGGACTAGAATCGACCGAATATGTGAGTGTTGATGACCGACACGTAAACGCACCCCGGGGTTCGTCTATCGTGGAAATGACTCTGAGACCCCAAAATAGAGTAATAGTCCAAGAAACGGGCCAGAATCGGCCCAAACTGTGATTGTTGATGACCGACATGTAAGCGCACCTTGGAGTTCGACAACCATGGAAATCGCTTTGGGACCCCAAAACGGTGAGTAATAGTCCATGAGACAGGCAATAATTGGCCAAAACTGCGAGTGTTGATGACCAACACGTAACCACACCTTGGAGTTCAACAACTATGGAAATCGTTTTGGGACCCCAAAACGGTGAGTAATAGTCCACGAAACATGTCAGAATTGACCAAAACTGTGAGTGTTGACGACAGACACATAAACGCAGCCCGGGGTTCATCAATCGTGGAAATCCCTCTGGGTCTCCAAAACGCTGAGTAATAGTGCACGAAACAGACACGATTCGGCCAAATATGTGAGTGTTGATGACCGACATTTAAACGCACCCTAGTGTTCGTCAATCATGGAAATGACTCCGAGACCCCAAAATAGAGTAGTAGACCAAGAAACGGGCCAGAATCGGCCCAAACTGTGATTGTTGATGACCGACACCTAAGCACACCTTGGAGTTCGACAACCATGGTAATCGCTTTCGGACCCCAAAACGGTGAGTAATAGTCCATGAAATGGGCCAGAATCTGCCAAAACTGTGAGTGTTGATGACCAACACGTAAGGACACCTTGGGGTTCAACAACTATAGAAATTGCTTCGGGACCCCAAACGGTGAGTGATAGTCCAGGAAACTTGTCAGAATTGGACAAAACTGCGAGTGTCGACGACAGACACATAAATGCACCCCGGGGTTCATCAATCGTGGAAATCCCTCTGGGTCCCCAAAATGCTGAGTAATAGTGAACAAAACCGACTAGAATCGGCGAAATATGTGAGTGTTGATGACCGGCACGTAAACGCACCCCGGGGTTCGCCAATCGTGGAAATGACTCCGAGACCCCAAAATAGAGTAATAGTTCAAGAAACGGGCCAGAATCGGCCCAAAACTGTGATTCTTGATGACTGACCCATAAGCGCACCTTGGAGTTTGACAACCATGGAAATCACTTTGGGACCCCAAAACGGTGAGTAATAGTCCTTGAAACGGGCCAGAATCGGCCAAATCTGCGAGTGTTGATGACCAACACATAAGGACACCTTGGGGTTCAACTACTATGGAAATCACTTCAGGACCCTAAAACGATGAGTAATATTCGAAGAAACATGTCAGAATTGACAAAAATTCTGAGTGTTGACGACGGACACATAAACGCACCCGGGGTTCATCAATCGTGGAAATCGCTCTGGGTCCCAAAAACGCTGAGTAGTAGTGCACGAAATGGACTAGAATCGACCGAATATGTGAGTGTTGATGACCGACACGTAAATGCACCCCGGGGTTCGCCAATCGTGGAAATGACTCCGAGACCCCAAAATAGAGTAATAGTTCAAGAAACGGGCCAGAATCGGCCCAAACTGTGATTGTTGATGACCGACACGTAAGCGCGCCTTAGAGTTCGACAACCATGGAAATTGCTTTGGGACTTGTGGGAGTCCTGGATTAGGGGGTGTCCGGACAGCCGGACTATCATCATCAGCTGAACTATCATTTGACGGACTATCATCATCGACCGAACTCCAAGACTATGAAGATAGAAGATTGAAGACTTCCCCCCGTGTCCGGATGGGACTTTCCTTGGCGTGGAAGGCAAGCTTGGCGATACGGATATGTAGATCTCCTACTATTGTAACCGACTCTATGTAAACCTAACCCTCTCCGGTGTCTATATAAACCGGATGGCTTTAGTCCGTAGGACAACAATCACAACAACCCTTACAATCATACCATAGGCTAGCTTCTAGGGTTTAGCCTCTTTGATCTCGTGGTAGATCTACTCTTGTACTACCCATATCATCAATATTAATCAAGCAGGAGTAGGGTTTTACCTCCATCGAGAGGGCCCGAACCTGGGTAAACATCGTGTCCCTTGTCTCCTGTTACCATCCGCCTAGACGCACAGTTCGGGACCCCCTACCCGAGATCCGCCGGTTTTGATACCGACATTGGTGCTTTCATTGAGAGTTCCTCTGTGTCGTCACCGGTAGGCGTGATGGCCTCTTCAATCGATAACGACGCAATTCCAGGTGAGACCTTCCTCCCCGGACAGATCTTCGTATTCGGTGGCTTCGCACTTCGGGCCAACTCGCTTGGCCATCTGGAGCAGATCGAAAGCTACGCCCCTGGCCGTCAGGTCAGGTTTGGAAGCCTAAACTTCACCGCCGATATCCGCGGGGATTTGATCCTCGATGGATCTGAGCCACAGCCGAGCATGCCGCGCTGTCTCGATGGGCACGACCTAACTCTGCCGCCGGACAGCACCTTGGAGGCCGCACCCGGATCCGCTCCGACTCTTAGTCCGGGGCTGATCGCTTGAATCGAGGATGGATGGCTGGACACCGCCTCGGGAGCCGCAATTCCTACAACGATGGAGATGAACACTTACCTTGTCCCACATAAAGCCCATGACTCCGAGGTGCCGGACTCCCTGCCGGACTCCGCACCTCCTGCGCTCCTGCCAGTCGAATCCGATTGGGCGCCGATCATGGAATTCACCGCTGCGGACATCTTTCAGCACTCGCCCTTCGGCGATATCGTAAATTCATTGAAGCATCTCTCGCTATCCCGAGAGCCCTGGCCGAACTACGACCAGGACGGTTGGGACGCGGATGACGAAGAAATTCAGATCCCACCCACCACCCACTTCGTAGCCACCGTCGACGATTTAACCGACATACTCGACTACGACTCTGAAGACATCGACGGTATGGACGACGATGCCGGAGACTACCAAGAGCCAGTGCCAACAGGACACTGGAAGACCACCTCGTCATATGACATTTATATGGTGGACACCCCAAAAGATGGGGACGACGAAGAAGCAGCGGAGGCCGATTCCTTAAAGAAACAGCCCAAGCGCCGACGTCAGCGGCGCCGCTCTAAATCCCACCACGGCAAGAATGGAGATTCCGGCACAGGAGATAATAACACCCCAGAAAGTGCCGAAGACAACTCCCTCTAGCACGATCCAGCGCAGGAGGAGACAGAAGCAAGCCCTCAGGAGAGGGCGGCAGGCGAAGAGGTCGAGGATGACAATTACTTACCTCCCTCCGAAGACGAGGCAAGCCTCGGCAACGACGAATTCATCGTGCCTGAGAATCCCGTCGAACAAGAGCGTTTTAGACGCAGGCTAATGGCCACGGCAAATAGCCTAAAGAAAAAGCAACAACAACTTCAAGCTGACCAGGACCTACTGGCCGACAAATGGACCGAGGTCCTCGCGGCCGAAGAGTATGAACTCGAACACCCCTCCAAAAGTTACCCCAAACGCAAGTTGCTCCCCCGATTAGAGGAGGCAGCATCACCAGCGCACAATACGGCAGACCGACCGCCTCGAGGTCGTGATAGAGAGGCGTGCAATCCCTCCACCAAAACCGTACCCCGACATCGCTCTAAAAGCAGGAAGGCACGGGGGAATGCGCCGGACTTGCGAGATATATTGGAGGACAATGCTAGACAATCTAGATCTATCTATGGATCACGTGGACGCCCCACGACCCACGACGAATACCGTCGCACCGGATACAAATACTCCGGCCGGGCCGAACACAGCAGACGACACTCTCTCGAGCTACGTCGCGATATTGCTCAATACAGAGGCGCCGCACACCCTCTATGCTTCACTGACGAAGTAATGGATCATCAAATCCCTGAAGGGTTCAAACCCGTTAATATTGAATCCTACGATGGCACAATAGACCCCGCGGTCTGGATTGAGGATTATCTCCTCCATATACACATGGCCCGCGGCGACGATCTTTACGCCATCAAATATCTCCCGCTCAAGCTTAAAGGTCCAGCTCGGCATTGGCTCAACAGCCTGCCCGCAGAGTCAATTGGATGCTGGGAAGACCTAGAAGCCGCATTCCTCGACAACTTCCAGGGCACGTACGTGCGACCACCAGACGCAGATGACCTAAGCCACATAATCCAGTAGCCAGACGAATCGGCCAGGCAATTCTGGACACGGTTCTTAACAAAGAAAAATCAAATCGTCGACTGTCCGGATGCATAGGCACTCGCTGCCTTCAAACATAACATCCGTGACGAGTGGCCGGCCCGGCACCTAGGATAGGAGAAGCCGAAATCCATGGCAGCCCTCACTTCCCTCATGACCCGCTTTTGTGCGGGAGAGGATAGCTGGCTCGCTCGCAGTAACAACCTCAGCAAAAACGTTGGCAGTCCGGATATCAAGGACCGCAATGGCAGGTTGCGTCGAAACAAAAACAAACACCGCATTAACGGCGACAGTAATGAGGATACGACAGTTAACGCCGGATTCCGAGGCTCCAAACCCGGTCAACGGAAGAAGCCATTCAAAAGTCCACTCCGGGCCCGTCCAATTTGGACCGAATACTCGATCGCTCTTGTCAAATACATGGAACCCCCGAAAAGCCGGCCAACCATACCAACAGAGATTGTTGGGTATTCAAGCAGGCAGGCAAGTTAATCGCCGAAAACAGTTACAAGGGGCTACACAGCGATGACGAGGAAGAGACCCGGCCGCCGAACAACAGAGGACAAAAGGGATTTCCCCTCAAGTTCGGATGGTAAACATGATATACGCAACACATATTCCCAAGCAGGAGCGGAAGCATGCACTAAGGGACGTATACGCGATGGAGCCAGTCGCCCCAAAATTCAACCCATGGTCCTCTTGCCCGATCACTTTCGATCGAAGAGACCATCCGACCAGTATCCGCCATGGCGGATTCGCCGCATTGGTTTTAGACCCAATCGTTGATGGATTTCACCTCACGAGAGTCCTGATGGACAGCGGCAGTAGCCTGAACCTGCTTTATCAAGATATAGCGCGCAAGATGGGCATAGACCCTTCAAGGATTAAACCTACAACGACGACCTTCAAAGGCGTCATACCAGATGTCGAGGCCAATTGTACAGGCTCAGTTACACTGGAAGTGGTCTTCGGATCCTCGGATAATTTCTGAAGCGAGGAGTTAATCTTCGACATAGTCCCGTTCCGCAGCGGCTATCACGCTCTGCTCGGACGAACCGCGTTTGCAAAATTCAACGCGGTGCCGCATTATGCATCCTTAAGCTCAAGATGCCAGGCCCTCGTGGAGTCATCACGGTCAATGGAAACACGGAACGCTCCCTCTGAACGGAGGAACATACAGCGGCTCTCACGGCAGAAGTACAGAGCAACCTTTTAAGGCAATTCTCGAGTCCGGCCGTTAAACGACCGGACACAACCAAACGCGCCCGGAGCAACATCAACCAAGACCACCTGGCACGTTCTGTGCCCGCGTAGCAATGCGGCCCCAACCCCAGCCCTCGCGAAATTGCAAGACAAACTCTCCGCGTACATAATTACGCCCTGGAGATACCATGGGCATAGGAGGAAGGGCACAACCACAACAGACCCAGAGTGCGGTTCGACCACACCAGGGGCTCCCAAGTGTGTCGCTCCTTTTTGTTTTATTTTTCTCTTTTTTATACAGAACTCAGTCCGGTGGCGAACCTGCCGAACTCATGATGCAACAGCCAGGGAAGGACAAAGGCCGCGACGAACACTCAGGTGGTCTCCATCACGAGCATTAAATTTGTTAAATACAACATTCCGCGGCCTACCCCTGGAGGGAGACGCATTTAATTCGTCCAATCCCTTGCTTTCCGCACTATTTGTATCATTCCGCACTGATAGCATATCTTATCGAATAAAATGCAGCACTTTTTGCCTTTAATTGCATTACTTTATATATATATATGTTTATTTACAACATGTTGCACCCGTGCATCTTGGTACGGCCAAACACACCAGGGGCTTATGTCCTCCGCTTTATGGTGTGATAAAGTCCGCACACTTTCACAAGTGCGGCACCCCGAACTTATAGCATTATATGAATCAGCTCCGAATCCTGCCATGGGTCAATAGTTGGGTTTACCCGGCTCCCATGTTCGGCACCTTACGTTCCGTTTTATCGGCTAAGGTAGCACTGGGAGAACCACTGCGATTGCGCCCCGGTTCGGTCGAGTTAACGCCTCAGTGGAGAAAGCTAAAACTGACCGACACGATAAGGCAAGAGACTGGTCGCTGTTCGAGAGGTCCTTTCAGGTCCTTAAAGACCTACGCCGCTTCGAGCGAAGTTCCGGATTATGTCCGATGAAGGCGTGGATAGCACCCCAATTCGGTCTTCCGAATACTAGGGGCTTCGCCGAAATTTAAAATTATAGAATTCTATGGCTAAGTGAGAGTGTTCAAGCACTATAAGTCCGGTTGCCTTGTTCGTTGTGTTGAGCGCCTCCCTAGATGGACCCAAAAATGGGAACAAGAGTGCTCAAGTTTATCCTGAACACCCCAGCACTCGTGGCATGGGGGCTGAAGCCGCCGACTTGCCATCTCTCAGATTTAATAAACGGCCGCACAGATGGTAATATTTTAAATTAAACAAGCGTTGCTTAGCGCATATGAACAAAGTTTTCAGCGCACCGAATAACACATTGCGAATTCATTCAAAAATTACATCCCTGGGGCACTCATCCGCAATCTTGCGGGCACCCTTCAGGACAGCCTTATAGTAAAGTTCGGGCGTACGATGCTCCTTGCCTGCTGATGGCGCGTCAGTGATTAGCTTCACCGCATCCAGCTTGCCCCAATGCACCTTTGCGCGGGCAAGGGCCTGACGAGCACCTGCAATACAGGTGGAGCAGTTGATAACCTCCACCCAGGGGCAAGCATCCACCAGCCGTCGCACGAGTCCGAAGTAGCTCCCAGGCATGGCCTCTCCAGGCCACAGCCGGACTATGAGGCCCTTCATGGCCTGCTCGGCCACCTTGTGCAGTTCGACCAGCTGCTTCAGCTGTTCACTAGGGGGCACCGGATGGCCGGCCTCAGCATACTGAGACCAGAAGGTCTTCTCCGTTGAGCTCCCCTCCTCGGCTCGGTAGAATGCGGCGGCATCAGACACGCTGCGAGGCAGATCTGCAAACGCCCCAGGAGAGCTCCGAATCCGGGTAAGTAACACGTAATTTACATTCACATGCTTGCTTTGCATGAAAAATGCCTTACCCGCCGCTATCTTCTTCATCAATTCAATCTACTGAAGGGACTTATGGGCCTCGGCCTTGGCGGTTTTGGCACTTTCGAGAGCCGAGGCAAGCTCGAACTCTCGAGTCTTTGAGTCACGCTCCAAACTCTCATGCTTTTCCATGAGAGCCTGGAGCTCTTGCTGCACCACCGCCAGCCGCGCCTCTTGCTTTTCTCGCTCCCCCCGTTCCGTGGCCGCATTGCGTTCGGCCGCAGATACGGCCTCCTTCAGGGCCGCCACCTCGTTCGTGGCCCCTGCAGTACCCATGTTATCCTTGTTATTTTTTATCGCAACCTAAATCCTTTTCTGTAAGGTACAAATTCAAAGTGGTGTTACTCACCTTCTTTGTCCTGGAGCTGCTTCCTGGAGCGGCCGAGCTCTTGCTCGGACCGCTCGAGCTCCTGCTTCACAGCACCGACCTCCGCCGTCAGTGCGGCAGAGGTCAGCAGCGTAGCCTGCAACCCATATTGACATAATTTTTTAGCAACCCTGCATATATCTTTTTTTTAGATCCTCAGTCTGGCTTTTCTTTCCGAACACCGAAGCGAGCATAGGCTACTGTCTATGCGGTATTACATTGCATATTTTTAACTTCTTACCTCAAAGCCTGCTAGAAGGCTATTGCAGGCTTCGGTCAGCCCGCCTTTGGCGAGCTGCACCTTCTGGATCACCGCACTCATAATAGTGCGGTGTTCTTCCTTAATGGAAGCGCTCTGCAGCGCCTCCAACAAATTACCCGGCGCCTCCGGTTAGACGGAAGCCGCCGGCGTCACGGCCTTGCCCTTTGATTGAAGGTGCCGCCTGCCGGACTCCGGAACCACTGCAGGTTCTGTTTTGGAGTCCGGCGCAGAGTCTGGGAGGACGCCTTGTGGCACCTCCGGAGCCTCCCCCTGGTGGGTCCCTTCTTGGGTTCCCACCTCGGCGTCCTCAACGTCGCAAGGGGTGGAGGCGGTCGGGAAGGAGTCTACATCCGAAGAAGCCAATGACCCGCTCGATGAAGCGGGGAGATCATCACTGGCCGGACTACAGGCAGTATGCGGCATTAGAATGACACTATGTGACACAGAAAAAGAAATTATAAATTATTCAGGAATCCGAATACTTACGATCTCGCTGGAGGCCTGGCCCTTGAAGGCCATTCTTCCTCGCCAACGTTGATGTGGCGGAGCTATCCGGGGGAATAGTCCTTCCCCTCTTGGACCCTTCGGCCTCCCCTGTTGGGGGAGCCTTCCTTTTCCTCTCTCCCTCCTCTGGGAGAGAGTTCTCTTCCTCCTCATCATTTTCGGGGGAGGAGTCCGCCCCGGAGTCGTCGGACACCTAAAAACGGGAGCTCTTTCGAGCACCCGTGGCCTCCTTCTTGGCCTTCTTCTCCGGCACCACGTGCGGTGTCGGAACCAGCAGCCTCGCTAGACGAGCGTCTACTGGGTTTTCTGGCATAGGAGCTGGACATGTAATCTGCTCCGCCTTCTTCATCCAGTCCCGTCAAAGGAAAAGGGGAAATTAAAACCCGCATAGAGTCAAACTATGAAAAACAAGTGTCTCGTAAAGGGGTAGAATCACTTACCTCGTCGCCCTGGTGCTGCGAGTGAAATCCGCGATCTTCAGTCGCGGATGCGGGGGCTTCGACACCCTTGAACAGCACCTTCCAGGCGCCTTCGTACGTCGTGTCGAAGAGCTTGTTCAGCGCCTGGTGCTGTTCCGGATCAAACTCCCATAGTTTGAATGCCCGCTCTTGGCATGGGAGTATCCGGCGGACGAGCATGACTTGGACCACGTTAACCAGCCTAAGCTTCTTCACCAGCTTCTTGATACAGGCCTGGAGTCCTGTCAGCTCCGTCGAACTACCCCACAGCAAGCCCTTCTCTTTCCAGGAGGTGAGCCGCGTGGGGATACCAGATCTAAACTCGGGGGCCGCCGCCCATTTAGGGCCACGCGGCTCGGTGATGTAGAACCACCCTGATTGCCATCCCTTGACGGATTCCACGAAGGCCCCTTCGAACCAAAGGACGTTGGGCATTTTGCCTAACATGGCGCCTCCGCACTCCGCTTGAATGCCCTTCACTACCTTCGGCTTGACATTGAAGGTCTTGAGCCACAAGCCGAAGTGGGGCTGGATGCAGAGGAAGGCCTCGCACACGACGATAAACGCCGAGATGTTGAGGATGAAGTTCGGCGCCAGATCATGGAAATCTAGGCCGTAGTAGAACATGAGCCCCCGGACAAAAGGGTGAAGTGGAAAGCCCAGTCCGCGGAGGAAGTGGGAAAGAAAGACAACCCTCTCATGGGGCCTGGGGGTGGGGATGAGCTGCCCCTCGTCGGGCAGCCGGTGCGCGATGTCGCCGGATAAGTATCCGGCGCCGCGCAGTTTGGCGATTAGCTCCTCCTTAACGGTGGAGGCGAACCATTTACCTCCCGCTCCGGACATGGTCGGAGAAGGTTGAGACGAGATGCGCGAACTTGGGCGCTGGAGCTCGAGTGCGCAGAGATGGATAAGCAAAGGAGGAAGAAGGCGTAGGTGAGAAGGTGAATCCTTATCCCTTATATGGGCGGGCGAAGTCTTACGCGTCCCCCACCGGCCTGGTAAAACTCGCTTATCTCCCAAGCGTCACCATCAATGACGCGGTTGGGTTACCCACGCCCGTATTGATGAGAATTCCGGACTAAGGGGAAACACAATCTCTGCTTCGACAAGACGTGCCAAGGAAACCGCTTCGCTAAATGCACTGAGGTGGTAAAATGAAAAACAATTCGAGTAATGGCTTGGTAGTGGTGTGATGTCATGCCACAGAAAACGTCAGCAGATTGAACTTGTGTATATATATTATTATTCTCTCTATGGTGGAATGTGGAATTTATTTTGCAGAGCCGGACACTATCCTGGTGTTCACAATCTTCTATCATTTGGAGGAGGAACCCGCCTTGCAATGCCAAGCAATATACACACCGGACTTATCGTCATTGAAGCCTGGTTCAGGGGCTACTGAGGGAGTCCTGGATTAGGGGGTGTTCGGACAGCTGGACTATCATCATCAGCCGAACAATCATTTGCCGGACTATCATCATCGACCGGACTCCAAGACTATGAAGATAGAAGATTGAAGACTTCCCCCCGTGTCCGGATGGGACTTTCCTTGGCGTGGAAGGCAAGCTTGGCGATACGGATATGTAGATCTCTCCTACTATTGTAACCGACTCTATGTAACCCTAGCCCTCTCCGGTGTCTATATAAACCGGATGGCTTTAGTCCGTAGGACAACAACCACAACAACCCTTACAATCATACCATAGGCTAGCTTCTAGGGTTTAGCCTCCTTGATCTCGTGGTAGATCCACTCTTGTAAACATCCACAATATCAATATCAATCAAGTAGGACGTAGGGTTTTACCTCTATCAAGAGGGCCCGAACCTGGGTAAACATCGTGTCCCTTGTCTCCTGTTACCATCCGCCTAGACGCACAGTTCGGGACCCCCTACCCGAGATCCGCCGGTTTTGAGACCGACAGGACCCCAAAACGGTGAGTAATAGTCCATGAAACGGGCCAGAATCGGCCAAAACTACGAGTGTTGATGACCAACACGTAAGCACACCTTGGGGTTTAACAACTATGGAAATCGCTTCGGGACCCCAAAATGGTGAGTAATAGTCCATGAAACAGGTCAGAATTGGACAAAACTGTGAGTGTGACGACAGACACATAAACGCACCACGGGGTTCATCAATCGTGGAAATCCCTCTGGGTCCCCAAAACCTGAGTAATAGTGCACGAAAAGGACACAATTCGGCCAAATATGTGAGTGTTGATGACCGACACGTAAACGCACCCTGGGTTCGTCAATCATGGAAATGACTACGAGACCCCAAAAAAGAGTAATAGTCCAAGAAATGGGCAAGAATCGGCCCAAAATGTGATTGTTGATGACTGACACGTAATCACACCTTGGGGTTCAACAACTATGGAAACCGCTTCGGGACCCCAAAATGGTGAGTAATAGTCCATGAAACTTCTCAGAATTGGCCAAAACTGTCAGTGTTGACGACGGACACATAAATGCACCCAGAGGTACATCAATAGCAGAAATTCCTCTGGGTCCCAATGACGCTGAGTAACAGTGCACAAAACGGACTAGAATCGGCCGAATATGTGAGTTTTGATGACCGACACGTAAACCCACCCCGGGGTTCGTCTATCGTGGAAATGACTCCGAGACCCCAAAATAGAGTAATATTCCAAGAAACGGGCCAGAATCGGCCCAAACTATGATTGTTGATGACCGACACGTAAGTGCATCATGGAGTTCGACAACCATGGAAATCGTCTTTGGGACCCCAAAACGGTGAGTAATAGTCCATGAAACGAGCCAGAATCGGCCAAAACAGCGAGTGTTGTTGACCAACACGTAAGCACACCTTGGGGTTCAACAACTATGGAAATCGCTTCAGGACCCCAAAATGGTGAGTAATAGTCCACGAAACTTATCAGAATTGGCAAAACTGTCATTGTTGACGAAGGACACATATACCAACCCCGGGTTTCATCCATCATGGAAATTGCTCTCGGTCCCCAAAACACCGAGAAATAGTGCACAAAACAGACTAGAATCGACCGAATATGTGAGTGTTGAGGACCGACACGTAAACGCACCCCGGGGTTGGTCTATCGAGGAAATGACTCTGAGACCCCAAAATAGAGTAATAGTCCAAGAAACAGGCCAGAATCGGCCCAAACTGTGATTGTTGATGACCGACACGTAAGCGCACCTTGGAGTTCGACAACCATGGAAATCGCTTTGGGACCCCAAAACGGTGAGTAATAGTCCATGAGACGGCCAATAACTGGCCAAAACTGCGAGTGTTGATGACCAACAGGTAAGCACACCTTGGAGTTCAACAACTATGGAAATCATTTCGGGACCCCAAAACGGTGAGTAATAGTCCACGTAACATGTCAGAATTGACCAAAACTCTGAGTGTTGACGATGGACACATAAACGCAGCCCGGGGTTCATCAATCGTGGAAATGACTCCGAGACCCCAAAATAGAGTAGTAGTCCAAGAAACGGGCCAGAATCGGCCCAAACTATGATTGTTGATGACCGACACGTAAGCGCACCTTGGAGTTCGAAAACCATGGAAATCGTTTCGGACCCCAAAACAGTGAGTAATAGTCCATGAAATGGGCCAAAATCTGCCAAAACTGCGAGTGTTGATGACCAACACGTAAGGACACCTTGGGGTTCAACAACTATAGAAATTGCTTCGGGAGCCCAAACGGTGAGTAATAGTCCAGGAAACTTGTCAGAATTGGACAAAACTGCGAGTGTTGACGACAGACACATAAATGCACCCCGGGGTTCATCAATCGTGGAAATCCCTCTGGGTCCCCAAAACGCTGAGTAATAGTGAACAAAACGGACTAGAATCGGCCAAATATGTGAGTGTTGATGACCGACACATAAACGCACCCCGGGGTTTGTCAATCGTGGAAATGACTCAGAGACCCCAAAATAGAGTAATAGTTCAAGAAACGGGCCAGAATCGGCCCAAACTGTGATTCTTGATGACTGACACGTAAGCGCACCTTGGAGTTTGACAACCATGGAAATCGCTTTGGGACCCCAAAACGGTGAGTAATAGTCCTTGAAACGGGCCAGAATCGGCCAAAACTGCGAGTGTTGATGACCAACACATAAGGACACCTTGGGGTTCAACTACTATGGAAATCGCTTCAGGACCGCAAAACGATGAGTAATATTCCAAGAAACATGTCAGAATTGACCAAAACTCTGAGTGTTGAGACGGACACATAAACGCACCCGGGGTTCATCAATCGTGGAAAACGCTCTAGGTCCCCAAAACGCTGAGTAATAGTGCACGAAACGGACTAGAATCGACCGGATATGTGAGTGTTGATGACCGACACGTAAATGCACCCTGGGGTTCGCCAATCGTGGAAATGACTCCGAGACCCCAAAATAGAGTAATAGTTCAAGAAACTAGCCAGAATTGGCCCAAACTGTGATTGTTGATGACCGACACATAAGCGCACCTTAGAGTTCGACAACCATGGAAATCGCTTTGGGACTCCAAAACGGTGAGTAATAGTCCATGAAACGGGCCAGAATCGGCCAAAACTGCGAGTGTTGATGACCAACACGTAAGCACACCTTGGGGATTAACAACTATGGAAATCGCTTTGGGAACCCAAAATGGTGAGTAATAGTCCATGAAACAGGTCAGAATTGGACAAAACTGTGAGTGTTGACGACAGACACATAAACGCACCACGGGGTTCATCAATCGTCGAAATCCCTCTGGGTCCCCAAAACGCTGAGTAATAGTGCTCGAAAAGGACACGATTCGGCCAAGTATGTGAGTGTTGATGACCGACACGTAAACGCACCCTGGGTTCGTCAATCATGGAAATGACTACGAGACCCCAAAATAGAGTAATAGTCCAAGAAATGGGCAAGAATCGGCCCAAACTATGAGTGTTGATGACCGACACGTAAGCACACCTTGGGGTTCAACAACTATGGAAATCGCTTCGGGACCCCAAAACGGTGAGTAATAGTCCATGAAACTTGTCAGAATTGGCCAAAACTATCTGTGTTGACGACGGACACATAAATGCACCCCGGGGTACATCAATAGCAGAAATTCCTCTCGATCCCAATAACGCTGAGTAACAGTGCACAAAACGGACTAGAATCGGCCGAATATGTGAGTGTTGATGACCGACAAGTAAATGCACCCCGGGGTTCGTCTATAGTGGAAATGACTCCGAGACCCCAAAATAGAGTAACAGTCCAAGAAACGGGCCAGAATCGGCCCAAACTGTGATTGCTGATGACCGACACGTAAGCGCACCGTGGAGTTCGACAACCATGGAAATCGCTTTGGGACCCCAAAACGGTGAGTAATAGTCCATGAAATGAGCCAGAATCGGCCAAAACAGCGAGTGTTGTTGACCAACACATAAGCACACCTTGGGGTTCAACAACTATGGAAATCGCTTCAGGACCCCAAAACGGTGAGTAATAGTCCATGAAACTTATCAGAATTGGCCAAAACTGTCATTGTTGACAACGGAGACATATACCAACCCCGGGGTTCATCAATCATGGAAATTGCTCTCGGTCCCCAAAACACTGAGTAATAGTGCACAAAACGGACTAGAATCGCCCGAATATGTGAGTGTTGATGACCGACACGTAAACGCACCCCGGGGTTCGTCTATCGTGGAAATGACTCGGAGACCCCAAATTACAGTAATAGTCCAAGAAACGGGCCAGAATCGGCCCAAACTGTGATTGCTGATGACCGACACGTAAGCGCACCTTGGAGATCGACAACCATGGAAATCGCTTTGGGACCCCAAAACGGTGAGTAATAGTCCGTGAAATGAGCCAGAATTGGCCAAAACAGCGAGTGTTGATGACAAACAGGTAAGCACACCTTGGAGTTCAACAACTATGGAAATCATTTCGGGACCCCAAAACGGTGAGTAATAGCCACGAAACATGTCAGAATTGGCCAAAACTGTGAGTGTTGACGACAGACACATAAACGCAGCCTGGGGTTCATCAATTGTGGAAATCCCTCTGGGTC
This sequence comes from Triticum aestivum, assembly GCF_018294505.1. Taxonomy (NCBI): domain Eukaryota; kingdom Viridiplantae; phylum Streptophyta; class Magnoliopsida; order Poales; family Poaceae; genus Triticum; species Triticum aestivum. Next base: position 128,779 of record NW_025225322.1, read on the forward strand.
TTGAAAACGCTGAGCAATAGTGCACGAAACGGACACGATTCAGCCAAATATGTGAGTGTTGATGACTGACATGTAAACGCACCCTAGGGTTTGTCAATCATGGAAATGACTCAGAGACCCCAAAATAGGGTAGTAGTCCAAGAAACGGGCCAGAATCGGCCCAAACTATGATTGTTGATGACCGACACGTAAGCGCACCTTGGAGTTCGAAAACCATGGAAATCGCTTTCGGACCCCAAAACGGTGAGTAATAGTCCATGAAATGGGCCAGAATCTGCCAAAACTGCGAGTGTTGATGACCAACACGTAAGGACACCTTGGGGTTCAACAACTATAGAAATTGCTTCGGGAGCCCAAACGGTGAGTAATAGTCCAGGAAACTTGTCAGAATTGGACAAAACTACGAGTGTTGACGACAGACACATAAATGCACCCCAGGGTTCATCAATCGTGGAAATGCCTCTGGGTCCCCAAAACGCTGAGTAATAGTGAACAAAACGGACTAGAATCGGCCAAATATGTGAGTGTTGATGACCGACACGTAAATGCACCCCGGGGTTCACCAATCGTGGAAATGACTCCGAGACCCCAAAATAGAGTAATAGTTCAAGAAACGGGCCAGAATCGGCCCAAACTGTGATTCTTGATGACTGACACGTAAGCGCACCTTGGAGTTTGACAACCATGGAAATCGCTTTGGGACCCCAAAACGGTGAGTAATAGTCCTTGAAACGGGCCAGAATCGGCAAAATCTGCGAGTGTTGATGACCAACACATGAGGACACCTTGGGGTTCAACTACTATGGAAATCGCTTCAGGACCGCAAAACGATGAGTAATATTCCAAGAAACAATTCAGAATTGGCCAAAACTCTGAGTGTTGAGACGGACACATAAACGCACCCGGGGTTCATCAATCGTGGAAAACGCTCTAGGTCCCCAAAACGCTGAGTAATAGTGCACGAAACGGACTAGAATCGACCGAATATGTGAGTGTTGATGATCGACACGTAAATGCACCCTGGGGTTCGCCAATCATGGAAATGACTCCGAGACCCCAAAATAGAGTAATAGTTCAAGAAACTGGCCAGAATCGGCCCAAACTGTGATTGTTGATGACCGACACATAAGCGCACCTTAGAGTTCGACAACCATGGAAATCGCTTTGGGACTACAAAACGGTGAGTAATAGTCCATGAAACGGGCCAGAATCGGCCAAAACTGCGAGTGTTGATGACCAACACGTAAGCACACCTTGGGGATTAACAACTATGGAAATCGCTTCGGGAACCCAAAATGGTGAGTAATAGTCCATGAAACAGGTCAGAATTGGACAAAACTATGAGTGTTGACGACAGACACATAAACGCACCACGGGGTTCATCAATCGTCGAAATCCCTCTGGGTCCCCAAAACACTGAGTAATAGTGCACGAAAAGGACACGATTCGGCCAAATATGTGAGTGTTGATGACCGACACGTAAACGCACCCTGGGTTCTTCAATCATGGAAATGACTACGAGACCCCAAAATAGAGTAATAGTCCAAGAAATGGGCAAGAATCGGCACAAACTGTGATTGTTGATGACCGACACGTAAGCACACCTTGGGGTTCAACAACTATGGAAATCGCTTCGGGACCCCAAAACGGTGAGTAATAGTCCATGAAACTTGTCAGAATTGGCCAAAACTGTCTGTGTTGACGACGGACACATAAATGCACCCCGGGGTACATCAATAGCAGAAATTCCTCTCGGTCCCAATAACGCTGAGTAACAGTGCACAAAACGGACTAGAATCGGCCGAATATGTGAGTGTTGATGACCGACAAGTAAATGCACCCCGGGGTTCGTCTATAGTGGAAATGACTCCGAGACCCCAAAATAGAGTAATAGTCCAAGAAACGGGCCAGAATCGGCCCAAACTGTGATTGCTGATGACCGACACGTAAGCGCACCGTGGAGTTCGACAACCATGGAAATCGCTTTGGGACCCCAAAACGGTGAGTAATAGTCCATGAAATGAGCCAGAATCGGCCAAAACAGCGAGTGTTGTTGACCAACACATAAGCACACCTTGGGGTTCAACAACTATGGAAATCGCTTCAGGACCCCAAAATGGTGAGTAATAGTCCATGAAACTTATCAGAATTGGCCAAAACTATCATTGTTGACGACGGAGACATATACCAACCCCGGGGTTCATCAATCATGGAAATTGCTTTGGGACCCAAAACGGTGAGTAATAGTCCTTGAAACGGGCCAGTATCGGCCAAATCTGCGAGTGTTGATGACCAACACATAAGGACATCTTGGGGTTCAACTACTATGGAAAGAGCTTCAGGACCCGAAAACGATGAGTATTATTCCAAGAAACATGTCAGAATTGGCCAAAACTCTGAGTGTTGACGACGGACACATAAACGCACCCGGGGTTCATCAATCGTGGAAAACGCTCTGGGTCCCCAAAACGCTGAGTAATAGTGCACGAAATGGACTAGAATCGGCTGAATATCTGAGTGTTGATAACCGAAACGTAAACACACCCCGCGGTTCGTCAATCGTGGAAATGACTCCGAGACCCCAAAATAGAGTAATAGTCCAAGAAATGGGCCAGAATCGGCCCAAACTGTGATTGTTGATGACCGACACGTAAGCGCACCTTAGAGTTTGACAACCATGGAAATCGCTTCGGGACCCCAAAACGGTGAGTAATAGTCCATGAAACGGGCCAGAATGGGCCAAAACTGTGATTGTTGATGACCAACACGTAAGCACACCTTGGGGTTCAACAACTATGGAAATCGCTTCGGGACCCCAAAACGGTGAGTAATAGTCCATGAAACAGGTCAGAATTGGACAAAACTGTGAGTGTTGACGAAAGACACATAAACGCACCACAAGGTTCATCAATCGTGGAAATCCCTCTGGGTCCCCAAAACACTGAGTAATAGTGCACGAAACGGACACGATTCGGCCAAATATGTGAGTGTTGATGACCGACACGTAAACGCACCCTGGGTTCGTCAATCATGGAAATGACTATGAGACCCCAAAATAGAGTAATAGTCCAAGAAATGGGGAAGAATCGGCCCGAACTGTTATTGTTGATCACCGACACGTAAGCACACCTTGGGGATCAACAACTATGGAAATCGCTTCGGGACCCCAAAACGGTGAGTAATAGTCCATGAAACTTGTCAGAATTGGCCAAAACTGTCAGTGTTGACGACGGATACATAAATGCACCCCGGGGTAAATAAATCGCGAAAATTCCTCTGGGTCCCAATAACGCTAAGTAATAGTGCACAAAACGAACTAGAATTGGCCGAATATGTGAGTGTTGATGACCGACACGTAAACGCACCCCGGGGTTCGTCTATCGTGGAAATGACTCCGAGACCCCAAAATAGAGTAATAGTCCATGAAATGGGCCAGAATCTGATAAAACTGCGAGTGTTGATGACCAACACGTAAGGACACCTTGGGGTTCAACAACTATGGAAATCGCTTCGGGACCCCAAACAGTGACTAATATTCCATGAAACTTGTCAGAATTGGAGAAAACTGTGAGTGTTGACGACCGACACATAAATGCACCCCGGGGTTCATCAATCTTGGAAATCCCTTTGGGTCCCCAAAATGCCGAGTAATAGTGAACAAAACGGACTAGAATCGGCCAAATATGTGAGTGTTGATGACCGACACGTAAACGCACCCTGGGGTTCGTCAATCGTGGAAATGACTCCGAGTCCCCAAAATAGAGTAATAGTTCAAGAAACAGGCCAGAATTGGCCCAAACTGTGATTCTTGATGACCGACACGTAAGCGCACCTTAGAGTTTGACAACCATGCAAATCGCTTTGGGACCCCAAAATGGTGAGTAATAGTCCATGAAACGGGCCAGAATCGGCCAAAACTACGAGTGTTGACGACCAACACGTAAGGACACCTTGGGGTTCAACTACTATGGAAATCATTTTAGGACCCCAAAACGATGAGTAATATTCCAAGAAACATGTCAGAATTGGCCAAAACTCTGAGTGTTGACGACGGACACATAAATGCACCCGGGGTTCATCAATCGTGGAAATCGCTCTGGGTCCCCAAAATGCTGAGTAATAGTGCACGAAACGGACTAGAATCGGCCGAATATGTGAGTGTTGATGACAGACACGTAAACGCACCCCGGGGTTCGTCAATCGTGGAAATGAGTCCAAGACCCCAAAATAGAGTAATAGTCCAAGAAATGGGCCAGAATCGGCCCAAACTGTGATTATTGATGACCGACACGTAAAAACACCTTAGAGTTTGACAACCATGGAAATCGCTTTGGGACCCCAAAACGGTGAGTAATAGTCCATGAAACGGGCTTGAATCGGCCAAAACTGCGAGTGTTGATGACCAACACGTAAGCACAACTTGGGGTTCAACAACTATGGAAATCGCTTCGGGACCCCAAAACGGTGAGTAATAGTCCATGAAACAGGTCAGAATTGGACAAAACTGTGAGTGTTGGCGACATACACATCAACGCACCACGGTGTTCATCAATCGTGGAAATCCCTCTGGGTCCCCAAAATGCTGAGTAATAGTGCATGAAATGGACACGATTCGGCCAAATATGCGAGTGTTGATGACCGACACGTAAACGCACCCTGGGTTCGTCAATCATGGAAATGACTACGAGACCCCAAAATAGAGTAATAGTCCAAGAAATGGGCAAGAATCGGCCCAAACTGTGATTGTTGATGACCGACACGTAAGCACACCTTGGGGTTCAACAACTATGGAAACCGCTTGGGGACCCCAAAACGGTGAGTAATAGTCCATGAAACTTGTCAGAATTGGCCAAAACTGTCAGTGTTGACAACAGACACATAAATGCACCCCCGGGTACATCAATCGCGGAAATTCCTCTGGGTCCCAATAGCGCTAAGTAATAGTGCACAAAACGGACTAGAATCGGCCGAATATGTGAGTGTTGATGACCGACACGTGAACGCACCCCGGGGTTCGTCTATCGTGGAAATGACTCCGAGACCCCAAAATAGAGTAATAGTCCATGAAATGAGCCAGAATCGGCCAAAACAGCGAGTGTTGTTGACCAACACATAAGCACACCTTGGGGTTCAACAACTATGGAAATCGCTTCAGGACCCCAAAATGGTGAGTAATAGTCCATGAAACTTATCAGAATTGGCCAAAACAGTCATTGTTGACGACGGAGACATATACCAACCCCGGGGTTCATCAATCATGGAAATTGCTCTCGGTCCCCAAAACACTGAGTAATAGTGCACAAAACGGACTAGAATCGGCCGAATCTGTGAGTGTTGATGACCGACACGTAAACGCACCCCGGGGTTTGTCTATCGTGGAAATGACTCCGAGACCCCAAATTAGAGTAATAGTCCAAGAAACGGGCCAGAATCGGCCCAAACTGTGATTGTTGATGACCGACACGTAAGCGCACCTTGGAGATCGACAACCATGGAAATCGCTTTGGGACAACAAAACGGTGAGTAATAGTCCATGAAACGAGCCAGAATTGGCCAAAACAGCGAGTGTTGGTGACAAACAGGTAAGCACACCTTGGAGTTCAACAACTATGGAAATCGTTTCGGGACCCCAAACGGTGAGTAATAGTCCACGAAACATGTCAGAATTGGCCAAAACTATAAGTGTTGACCACGGACACATAAACGCAGCCCGAGGTTCATCAATTGTGGAAATCCCTCTGGCTCTTGAAAACGCTGAGTAATAGTGCACGAAACGGACACGATTCGGCCAATTATGTGGGTGTTGATGACTGACATGTAAACGCACCCTAGGGTTTGTCAATCATGGAAATGACTCAGAGACCCCAAAATAGGGTAGTAGTCCAAGAAACGGGCCAGAATCGGCCCAAACTGTGATTGTTGATGACTGACACGTAAGCGCACCTTGGAGTTCGACAACCATGGAAATCGCTTTCGGACCCCAAAATGGTGAGTAATAGTCCATGAAATGGGCCAGAATCTGCCAAAACTGCGAGTGTTGATGCAACACGTAAGGACACCTTGGGGTTCAACAACTATAGAAATCGCTTCAGGACCCCAAACGGTGAGTAATAGTCCAGGAAACTTGTCAGAATTGGACAAAAGTGCGAGTGTTGACGACAGACACATAAATGCACCCCGGGGTTCATCAATCGTGGATATCCCTCTGGGTCCCCAAAACGCTGAGTAATAGTGAACAAAACGGACTAGAATCGACCAAATATGTGAGTGTTGATGATCGGCACGTAAACGCACCCCGGGGTTCGCCAATCGTGGAAATGACTCCGAGACCCCAAAATAGAGTAATAGTTCAAGAAACGGGCCAGAATCGGCCCAAACTGTGATTTTTGATGACCGACACGTAAGCGCACCTTGGAGTTTGACAACCATGCAAATCGGTTTGGGACCCCAAAACGGTGAGTAATAGTCCTTGAAACGGGTCAGAATCGGCCAAATCTGCGAGTGTTGATGACCAACACATAAGGACATCTTGGGGTTCAACTACTATGGAAAGAGCTTCAGGACCCGAAAACGATGAGTAATATTCCAAGAAACATGTCAGAATTGGCCAAAACTCTGAGTGTTGACGACGGACACATAAACCAACCCCGGGGTTCATCAATCATGGAAATTGCACTCGGTCCCCAAAACGCTGAGTAATACTGCACAAAACGAACTAGAATCGGCCGAATATGTGAGTGTTGATGACCGACACGTAAACGCACCCCGGGGTTCGTCTATCGTGGAAATGACTCCGAGACCCCAAAATAGAGTAATAGTCCAAGAAACGGGCCAGAATCGGCCCAAACTGTGATTGTTGATGATCGACACGTAAGCACACCTTGGAGTTCGACAACTATGGAAATCGCTTTGGGACCCCAAAACGGTGAGTAATAGTCCATGAAATGGGCCAGAATCTGACAAAACTGCGAGTGTTGATGACCAACACGTAAGGACACCTTGGGGTTCAACAACTATGGAAATCGCTTCGGGACCAAACAGTGACTAATATTCCACGAAACTTGTCAGAATTGGAGAAAACTGCGAGTGTTGACGACCGACACATAAATGCACCCCGGGGTTCATCAATCGTGGAAATCCCTTTGGGTCCCCAAAACACCGAGTAATAGTGAACAAAACGGACTAGAATCGGCCAAATATGTGAGTGTTGATGACCGGCATGTAAACGCACCCTGGGGTTCGTCAATCGTGGAAATGACTCCGAGACCCCAAAATAGAGTAATAGTTCAAGAAACGGGCCAGAATCGGCCCAAACTGTGATTCTTGATGACCGACACGTAAGCGCACCTTAGAGTTTGACAACCATGCAAATCGCTTTGGGACCCCAAAATGGTGAGTAATAGTCCATGAAACGGGCCAGAATCGGCCAAAACTACGAGTGTTGATGACCAACACGTAAGGACACCTTGGGGTTCAACTACTATGGAAATCATTTTAGGACCCCAAAACGATGAGTAATATTCCAAGAAACATGTCAGAATTGGCCAAAACTCTGAGTGTTGACGACGGACACATAAACGCACCCGGGGTTCATCAATCGTGGAAATCGCTCTGGGTCCCCAAAATGCTGAGTAATAGTGCACGAAACGGACTAGAATCGGCCGAATATGTGAGTGTTGATGACAGACACGTAAACGCACCCCGGGGTTCGCCAATCGTGGAAATGAGTCCAAGACCCCAAAATAGAGTAATAGTCCAAGAAATGGGCCAGAATCGGCCCAAACTGTGATTATTGATGACCGACACGTAAAAACACCTTAGAGTTTGACAACCATGGAAATCGCTTTGGGACCCCAAAACGATGAGTAATAGTCCATGAAACGGGCTAGAATCGGCCAAAACTGCGAGTGTTGATGACCAACACGTAAGCACAACTTGGGGTTCAACAACTATGGAAATTGCTTCGGGACCCCAAAACGGTGAGTAATAGTCCATGAAACAGGTCAGAATTGGACAAAACTGTGAGTGTTGGCGACATACACATCAACGCACCACGGTGTTCATCAATCGTGGAAATCCCTCTGGGTCCCC
>NW_025225322.1:140028-141043 GCF_018294505.1 Triticum aestivum
AAAACTACGAGTGTTGATGACCAACACGTAAGGACACCTTGGGGTTCAACTACTATGGAAATCATTTTAGGACCCCAAAACGATGAGTAATATTCCAAGAAACATGTCAGAATTGGCCAAAACTCTGAGTGTTGACGACGGACACATAAACGCACCCGGGGTTCATCAATCGTGGAAATCGCTCTGGGTCCCCAAAATGCTGAGTAATAGTGCACGAAACGGACTAGAATCGGCCGAATATGTGAGTGTTGATGACAGACACGTAAACGCACCCCGGGGTTCGCCAATCGTGGAAATGAGTCCAAGACCCCAAAATAGAGTAATAGTCCAAGAAATGGGCCAGAATCGGCCCAAACTGTGATTATTGATGACCGACACGTAAAAACACCTTAGAGTTTGACAACCATGGAAATCGCTTTGGGACCCCAAAACGATGAGTAATAGTCCATGAAACGGGCTAGAATCGGCCAAAACTGCGAGTGTTGATGACCAACACGTAAGCACAACTTGGGGTTCAACAACTATGGAAATTGCTTCGGGACCCCAAAACGGTGAGTAATAGTCCATGAAACAGGTCAGAATTGGACAAAACTGTGAGTGTTGGCGACATACACATCAACGCACCACGGTGTTCATCAATCGTGGAAATCCCTCTGGGTCCCCAAAATGCTGAGTAATAGTGCATGAAATGGACACGATTCGGCCAAATATGCGAGTGTTGATGACCGACACGTAAATGCACCCTGGGTTCGTCAATCATGGAAATGACTACGAGACCCCAAAATAGAGTAATAGTCCAAGAAATGGGCAAGAATCGGCCCAAACTGTGATTGTTGATGACCGACACGTAAGCACACCTTGGGGTTCAACAACTATGGAAACCGCTTCGGGACCCCAAAACGGTGAGTAATAGTCCATGAAACTTGTCAGAATTGGCCAAAACTGTGAGTGTTGACAACAGACACATAAATGCACCCCCGGGTACATCAATCGCGGAAATTCCTCTGGGTCCCAA
>NW_025225322.1:143769-154423 GCF_018294505.1 Triticum aestivum
GGACTAGAATCGGCCGAATATGTGAGTGTTGATGACCGACACGTGAACGCACCCCGGGGTTCGTCTATCGTGGAAATGACTCCGAGACCCCAAAATAGAGTAATAGTCCATGAAATGAGCCAGAATCGGCCAAAACAGCGAGTGTTGTTGACCAACACATAAGCACACCTTGGGGTTCAACAACTATGGAAATCGCTTCAGGACCCCAAAATGGTGAGTAATAGTCCATGAAACTTATCAGAATTGGCCAAAACTGTCATTGTTGACGACGGAGACATATACCAACCCCGGGGTTCATCAATCATGGAAATTGCTCTCGGTCCCCAAAACACTGAGTAATAGTGCACAAAACGGACTAGAATCAGCCGAATCTGTGAGTGTTGATGACCGACACGCAAACGCACCCCAGGGTTTGTCTATCGTGGAAATGACTCCGAGACCCCAAATTAGAGTAATAGTCCAAGAAACGGGCCAGAATCGGCCCAAACTGTGATTGTTGATGACCGACACGTAAGCGCACCTTGGAGATCTACAACCATGGAAATCGCTTTGGGACCACAAAACAGTGAGTAATAGTCCATGAAACGAGCCAGAATTGGCCAAAACAGCGAGTGTTGATGACAAACAGGTAAGCACACCTTGGAGTTCAACAACTATGGAAATCGTTTTGGGACCCCAAAACGGTGAGTAATAGTCCACGAAACATGTCAGAATTGGCCAAAGCTGTAAGTGTTGACGACAGACACATACACGCAGCCCGGGGTTCATCAATTGTGGAAATCCCTCTGGGTCTTGAAAACGCAGAGTAATAGTGCACGAAACGGACACGATTCGGCCAAATATGTGAGTGTTGACGACTGACATGTAAACGCACCCTAGGGTTTGTCAATCATGGAAATGACTCATAGACCCCAAAATAGGGTAGTAGTCCAAGAAACGGGCCAGAATCGGCCCAAACTGTGATTGTTGATGACCGACACGTAAGAGCACCTTGGAGTTCGACAACCATGGAAATCGCTTTCGGACCCCAAAATGGTGAGTAATAGTCCATGAAATGGGCCAGAATCTGCCAAAACTGCGTGTGTTGATGAACAACACGTAAGGACACCTTGGGGTTCAACGACTATAGGAATCGCTTCAGGACCCCAAACGGTGAGTAATAGTCCAGGAAACTTGTCAGAATTGGACAAAACTGCGAGTGTTGACGACAGACACATAAATGCACCCCGGGGTTCATCAATCGTGGATATCCCTCTGGGTCCCCAAAACGCTGAGTAATAGTGAACAAAACGGACTAGAATCGACCAAATATGTGAGTGTTGATGATCGGCACGTAAACGCACCCCGGGGTTCGCCAATCGTGGAAATGACTCCGAGACCCCAAAATAGAGTAATAGTTCAAGAAACGGGCCAGAATCGGCCCAAACTGTGATTTTTGATGACCGACACGTAAGCGCACCTTGGAGTTTGACAAGCATGGAAATCGCTTTGGGACCCCAAAACGGTGAGTAATAGTCCTTGAAACGGGCCAGAATCGGCCAAATCTGCGAGTGTTGATGACCAACACATAAGGACATCTTGGGGTTCAACTACTATCGAAAGAGCTTCAGGACCCGAAAACGATGAGTAATATTCCAAGAAACATGTCAGAATTGGCCAAAACTCTGAGTGTTGACGACGGACACATAAACGCACCCGGGGTTCATCAATCGTGGAAATCGCTCTGGGTCCCCAAAACGCTGAGTAATAGTGAAGGAAATGGACTAGAATCGGCCGAATATCTGAGTGTTGATGACCGAAATGTAAACACACCCCGCGGTTCGTCAATCGTGGAAATGACTTCGAGACCCCAAAATAGAGTAATAGTCCAAGAAATGGGCCAGAATCGGCCCAAACTGTGATTGTTGATGACCGACACGTAAGCGCACCTTAGAGTTCGACAACCATGGAAATCGCTTCGGGACCCCAAAACGGTGAGTAATAGTCCATGAAACGGGCCAAAATGGGCCAAAACTGCGATTGTTGATGACCAACACGTAAGCACACCTTGGGGTTCAACAACTATGGAAATCGCTTCGGGACCCCAAAACGGTGAGTAATAGTCCATGAAACAGGTCAGAATTGGACAAAACTGTGAGTGTTGACGAAAGACACATAAATGCAACCCGGGGTTCATCAATCGTGGAAATCCCTTTGGGTCCCCAAAACGCCGAGTAATAGTGAACAAAACGGACTAGAATCGGCCAAATATGTGAGTGTTGATGACCGGCACGTAAACGCACCCTGGGGTTCGTCAATCGTGGAAATGACTCCGAGACCCCAAAATAGAGTAATAGTTCAAGAAACGGGCCAGAATCGGCCCAAACTGTGATTCTTGATGACCGACACGTAAGTGCACCTTAGAGTTTGACAACCATGCAAATCGCTTTGGGACCCCAAAATGGTGAGTAATAGTCCATGAAACGGGCCAGAATCGGCTAAAACTACGAGTGTTGATGACCAACACGTAAGGACACCTTGGGGTTCAACTACTATGGAAATCATTTTAGGACCCCAAAACGATGAGTAATATTCCAAGAAACATGTCAGAATTGGCCAAAACTCTGAGTGTTGACGACGGACACATAAACGCACCCGGGGTTCATCAATCGTGGAAATCGCTCTGGGTCCCCAAAATGCTGAGTAATAGTGCACGAAACGGACTAGAATCGGCCGAATATGTGAGTGTTGATGACAGACACGTAAACGCACCCCGGGGTTCGCCAATCGTGGAAATGAGTCCAAGACCCCAAAATAGAGTAATAGTCCAAGAAATGGGCCAGAATCGGCCCAAACTGTGATTATTGATGACCGACACGTAAAAACACCTTAGAGTTTGACAACCATGGAAATCGCTTTGGGACCCCAAAACGATGAGTAATAGTCCATGAAACGGGCTAGAATCGGCCAAAACTGCGAGTGTTGATGACCAACACGTAAGCACAACTTGGGGTTCAACAACTATGGAAATTGCTTCGGGACCCCAAAACGGTGAGTAATAGTCCATGAAACAGGTCAGAATTGGACAAAACTGTGAGTGTTGGCGACATACACATCAACGCACCACGGTGTTCATCAATCGTGGAAATCCCTCTGGGTCCCCGAAATGCTGAGTAATAGTGCATGAAATGGACACGATTCGGCCAAATATGCGAGTGTTGATGACCGACACGTAAATGCACCCTGGGTTCGTCAATCATGGAAATGACTACGAGACCCCAAAATAGAGTAATAGTCCAAGAAATGGGCAAGAATCGGCCCAAACTGTGATTGTTGATGACCGACACGTAAGCACACCTTGGGGTTCAACAACTATGGAAACCGCTTCGGGACGCCAAAACGGTGAGTAATAGTCCATGAAACTTGTCAGAATTGGCCAAAACTGTTAGTGTTGACAACAGACACATAAATGCACCCCCGGGTACATCAATCACGGAAATTCCTCTGGGTCCCAATAACGCTAAGTAATAGTGCACAAAATGGACTAGAATCGGCCGAATATGTGAGTGTTGATGACCGACACGTGAACGCACCCCGGGGTTCGTCTATCGTGGAAATGACTCCGAGACCCCAAAATAGAGTAATAGTCCATGAAATGAGCCAGAATCGGCCAAAACAGCGAGTGTTGTTGACCAACACATAAGCACACCTTGGGGTTCAACAACTATGGAAATCGCTTCAGGACCCCAAAATGGTGAGTAATAGTCCATGAAACTTATCAGAATTGGCCAAAACTGTCATTGTTGACGACGGAGACATATACCAACCCCGGGGTTCATCAATCATGGAAATTGCTCTCGGTCCCCAAAACACTGAGTAATAGTGCACAAAACGGACTAGAATCAGCCGAATCTGTGAGTGTTGATGACCGACACGCAAACGCACCCCAGGGTTTGTCTATCGTGGAAATGACTCCGAGACCCCAAATTAGAGTAATAGTCCAAGAAACGGGCCAGAATCGGCCCAAACTGTGATTGTTGATGACCGACACGTAAGCGCACCTTGGAGATCTACAACCATGGAAATCGCTTTGGGACCACAAAACGGTGAGTAATAGTCCATGAAACGAGCCAGAATTGGCCAAAACAGCGAGTGTTGATGACAAACAGGTAAGCACACCTTGGAGTTCAACAACTATGGAAATCGTTTTGGGACCCCAAAACGGTGAGTAATAGTCCACGAAACATGTCAGAATTGGCCAAAACTGTAAGTGTTGACGACAGACACATACACGCAGCCCGGGGTTCATCAATTGTGGAAATCCCTCTGGGTCTTGAAAACGCAGAGTAATAGTGCACGAAACGGACACGATTCGGCCAAATATGTGAGTGTTGACGACTGACATGTAAACGCACCCTAGGGTTTGTCAATCATGGAAATGACTCATAGACCCCAAAATAGGGTAGTAGTCCAAGAAACGGGCCAGAATCGGCCCAAACTGTGATTGTTGATGACCGACACGTAAGAGCACCTTGGAGTTCGACAACCATGGAAATCGCTTTCGGACCCCAAAATGGTGAGTAATAGTCCATGAAATGGGCCAGAATCTGCCAAAACTGCGAGTGTTGATGAACAACACGTAAGGACACCTTGGGGTTCAACGACTATAGGAATCGCTTCAGGACCCCAAACGGTGAGTAATAGTCCAGGAAACTTGTCAGAATTGGACAAAACTGCGAGTGTTGACGACAGACACATAAATGCACCCCGGGGTTCATCAATCGTGGATATCCCTCTGGGTCCCCAAAACGCTGAGTAATAGTGAACAAAACGGACTAGAATCGACCAAATATGTGAGTGTTGATGATCGGCACGTAAACGCACCCCGGGGTTCGCCAATCGTGGAAATGACTCCGAGACCCCAAAATAGAGTATTAGTTCAAGAAACGGGCCAGAATCGGCCCAAACTGTGATTTTTGATGACCGACACGTAAGCGCACCTTGGAGTTTGACAAGCATGGAAATCGCTTTGGGACCCCAAAACGGTGAGTAATAGTCCTTGAAACGGGCCAGAATCGGCCAAATCTGCGAGTGTTGATGACCAACACATAAGGACATCTTGGGGTTCAACTACTATCGAAAGAGCTTCAGGACCCGAAAACGATGAGTAATATTCCAAGAAACATGTCAGAATTGGCCAAAACTCTGAGTGTTGACGACGGACACATAAACGCACCCGGGGTTCATCAATCGTGGAAATCGCTCTGGGTCCCCAAAACGCTGAGTAATAGTGAAGGAAATGGACTAGAATCGGCCGAATATCTGAGTGTTGATGACCGAAACGTAAACACACCCCGCGGTTCGTCAATCGTGGAAATGACTTCGAGACCCCAAAATAGAGTAATAGTCCAAGAAATGGGCCAGAATCGGCCCAAATTGTGATTGTTGATGACCGACACGTAAGCGCACCTTAGAGTTCGACAACCATGGAAATCGCTTCGGGACCCCAAAACGGTGAGTAATAGTCCATGAAACGGGCCAAAATGGGCCAAAACTGCGATTGTTGATGACCAACACGTAAGCACACCTTGGGGTTCAACAACTATGGAAATCGCTTCGGGACCCCAAAACGGTGAGTAATAGTCCATGAAACAGGTCAGAATTGGACAAAACTGTGAGTGTTGACGAAAGACACATAAATGCAACCCGGGGTTCATCAATCGTGGAAATCCCTTTGGGTCCCCAAAACGCCGAGTAATAGTGAACAAAACGGACTAGAATCGGCCAAATATGTGAGTGTTGATGACCGGCACGTAAACGCACCCTGGGGTTCGTCAATCGTGGAAATGACTCCGAGACCCCAAAATAGAGTAATAGTTCAAGAAACGGGCCAGAATCGGCCCAAACTGTGATTCTTGATGACCGACACGTAAGTGCACCTTAGAGTTTGACAACCATGCAAATCGCTTTGGGACCCCAAAATGGTGAGTAATAGTCCATGAAACGGGCCAGAATCGGCTAAAACTACGAGTGTTGATGACCAACACGTAAGGACACCTTGGGGTTCAACTACTATGGAAATCATTTTAGGACCCCAAAACGATGAGTAATATTCCAAGAAACATGTCAGAATTGGCCAAAACTCTGAGTGTTGACGACGGACACATAAACGCACCCGGGGTTCATCAATCGTGGAAATCGCTCTGGGTCCCCAAAATGCTGAGTAATAGTGCACGAAACGGACTAGAATCGGCCGAATATGTGAGTGTTGATGACAGACACGTAAACGCACCCCGGGGTTCGCCAATCGTGGAAATGAGTCCAAGACCCCAAAATAGAGTAATAGTCCAAGAAATGGGCCAGAATCGGCCCAAACTGTGATTATTGATGACCGACACGTAAAAACACCTTAGAGTTTGACAACCATGGAAATCGCTTTGGGACCCCAAAACGATGAGTAATAGTCCATGAAACGGGCTAGAATCGGCCAAAACTGCGAGTGTTGATGACCAACACGTAAGCACAACTTGGGGTTCAACAACTATGGAAATTGCTTCGGGACCCCAAAACGGTGAGTAATAGTCCATGAAACAGGTCAGAATTGGACAAAACTGTGAGTGTTGGCGACATACACATCAACGCACCACGGTGTTCATCAATCGTGGAAATCCCTCTGGGTCCCCAAAATGCTGAGTAATAGTGCATGAAATGGACACGATTCGGCCAAATATGCGAGTGTTGATGACCGACACGTAAATGCACCCTGGGTTCGTCAATCATGGAAATGACTACGAGACCCCAAAATAGAGTAATAGTCCAAGAAATGGGCAAGAATCGGCCCAAACTGTGATTGTTGATGACCGACACGTAAGCACACCTTGGGGTTCAACAACTATGGAAACCGCTTCGGGACCCCAAAACGGTGAGTAATAGTCCATGAAACTTGTCAGAATTGGCCAAAACTGTGAGTGTTGACAACAGACACATAAATGCACCCCCGGGTACATCAATCGCGGAAATTCCTCTGGGTCCCAAGAACGCTAAGTAATAGTGCACAAAACGGACTAGAATCGGCCGAATATGTGAGTGTTGATGACCGACACGTGAACGCACCCCGGGGTTCGTCTATCGTGGAAATGACTCCGAGACCCCAAAATAGAGTAATAGTCCATGAAATGAGCCAAAATCGGCCAAAACAGCGAGTGTTGTTGACCAACACATAAGCACACCTTGGGGTTCAACAACTATGGAAATCGCTTCAGGACCCCAAAATGGTGAGTAATAGTCCATGAAACTTATCAGAATTGGCCAAAACTGTCATTGTTGACGACGGAGACATATACCAACCCCGGGGTTCATCATTCATGGAAATTGCTCTCGGTCCCCAAAACACTGAGTAATAGTGCACAAAACGGACTAGAATCGGCCGAATCTGTGAGTGTTGATGACTGACACGTAAACGCACCCCGGGGTTTGTCTATCGTGGAAATGACTCCGAGACACCAAATTAGAGTAATAGTCCAAGAAATGGGCCAGAATCGGCCCAAACTGTGATTGTTGATGACCGACACGTAAGCGCACCTTGGAGATCGACAACCATGGAAATCGCTTTGGGACCCCAAAACGGTGAGTAATAGTCCATGAAACGGGCCAGAATCGGCCAAATCTGCGAGTGTTGATGACAAAAAGGTAAGCACACCTTGGAGTTCAACAACTATGGAAATCGTTTCGGGGCCCCAAAACGGTGAGTAATAGTCCACGAAACATGTCAGAATTGGCCAAAACTTTAAGTGTTGACGACAGACACATAAACGCAGCCCGGGGTTCATCAATTGTGGAAATCCCTCTGGGTCTTGAAAATGCTGAGTAATAGTGCACGAAACGGACACGATTCGGCCAAATATGTGAGTGTTGATGACTGACATGTAAACGCACCCTAGGGTTTGTCAATCATGGAAATGACTCAGAGACCCCAAAATAGGGTAGTAGTCCAAGAAACGGGCCAGAATCGGCCCAAACTGTGATTGTTGATGACCGACACGTAAGCACACCTTGGAGTTCGACAACCATGGAAATCGCTTTCGGACCCCAAAATGGTCCATGAAATGGGCCAGAATCTGCCAAAACTGCGAGTGTTGATGAACAACACGTAAGGACACCTTGGGGTTCAACAACTATAGAAATCGCTTCAGGACCCCAAACGGTGAGTAATAGTCCAGGAAACTTGTCAGAATTGGACAAAACTGCGAGTGTTGACGACAGACACATAAATGCACCCCGGGGTTCATCAATCGTGGATATCCCTCTGGGTCCCCAAAACGCTGAGTAATAGTGAACAAAACGGACTAGAATCGACCAAATATGTGAGTGTTGATGATCGGCACGTAAACGCACCCCGGGGTTCGCCAATCGTGGAAATGACTCCGAGACCCCAAAATAGAGTAATAGTTCAAGAAACGGGCCAGAATCGGCCCAAACTGTGATTTTTGATGACCGACACGTAAGCGCACCTTGGAGTTTGACAAGCATGGAAATCGCTTTGGGACCCCAAAACGGTGAGTAATAGTCCTTGAAACGGGCCAGAATCGGCCAAATCTGCGAGTGTTGATGACAAAAAGGTAAGCACACCTTGGAGTTCAACAACTATGGAAATCGTTTCGGGACCCCAAAACGGTGAGTAATAGTCCACGAAACATGTCAGAATTGGCCAAAACTTTAAGTGTTGACGACAGACACATAAACGCAGCCCGGGGTTCATCAATTGTGGAAATCCCTCTGGGTCTTGAAAACGCTGAGTAATAGTGCACGAAACGGACACGATTCGGCCAAATATGTGAGTGTTGATGACTGACATGTAAACGCACCCTAGGGTTTGTCAATCATGGAAATGACTCAGAGACCCCAAAATAGGGTAGTAGTCCAAGAAACGGGCGAGAATCGGCCCAAACTGTGATTGTTGATGACCGACACGTAAGCGCACCTTGGAGTTCGACAACCATGGAAATCGCTTTCGGACCCCAAAATGGTGAGTAATAGTCGATGAAATGGGCCAGAATCTGCCAAAACTGCGAGTGTTGATGAACAACACGTAAGGACACCTTGGGGTTCAACAACTATAGAAATCGCTTCAGGACCCCAAACGGTGAGTAATAGTCCAGGAAACTTGTCAGAATTGGACAAAACTGCGAGTGTTGACGACAGACACATAAATGCACCCCGGGGTTCATCAATCGTAGATATCCCTCTGGGTCCCCAAAACGCTGAGTAATAGTGAACAAAACGGACTAGAATCGACCAAATATGTGAGTGTTGATGATCGGCACGTAAACGCACCCCGGGGTTCGCCAATCGTGGAAATGACTCCGAGACCCCAAAATAGAGTAATAGTTCAAGAAACGGGCCAGAATTGGCCCAAACTGTGATTTTTGATGACCGACACGTAAGCGCACCTTGGAGTTTGACAAGCATGGAAATCGCTTTGGGACCCCAAAACGGTGAGTAATAGTCCTTGAAACGGGCCAGAATCGGCCAAATCTGCGAGTGTTGATGACCAACACATAAGGACATCTTGGGGTTCAACTACTATGGAAAGAGCTTCAGGACCCGAAAACGATGAGTAATATTCCAAGAAACATGTCAGATTGGCCAAAACTCTGAGTGTTGACGACGGACACATAAACGCACCCGGGGTTCATCAATCGTGGAAATCGCTCTGGGTCCCCAAAACGCTGAGTAATAGTGCACGAAATGGACTAGAATCGGCCGAATATCTGAGTGTTGATGACCGAAACGTAAACACACCCCGCGGTTCGTCAATCGTGGAAATGACTCCGAGATCCCAAAATAGAGTAATAGTCCAAGAAATGGGCCATAATCGGCCCAAACTGTGATTGTTGATGACCGACACGTAAGCGCACCTTAGAGTTCGACAACCATGGAAATCGCTTCGGGACCCCAAAACGGTGAGTCATAGTCCATGAAACGGGCCAGAATGGGCCAAAACTGCGATTGTTGATGACCAACACGTAAGCACACCTTGGGGTTCAACAACTATGGAAATCGCTTCGGGACCCCAAAACGGTGAGTAATAGTCCATGAAACAGGTCAGAATTGGACAAAACTATGAGTGTTGACGAAAGACACATAAACGCACCACGGGGTTCATCAATCGTGGAAATCCCTCTGGGTCCCCAAAACACTGAGTAATAGTGCACGAAACGGACACGATTTGGCCAAATATGTGAGTGTTGATGACCGACACGTAAACGCACCCTGGGTTCGTCAATCATGGAAATGACTACGAGACCCCAAAATAGAGTAATAGTCCAAGAAATGGGGAAGAATCGGCCCAAACTGTGATTGTTGATGACCGACAAGTAAGCACACCTTGGGGTTCAACAACTTTGGAAATCGCTTCGGGACCCCAAAACGGTGAGTAATAGTCCATGAAACTTGTCAGAATTGGCCAAAACTGTCTGTGTTGACGACGGACACATAAATGCACCCCGGGGTACTTCAATAGCAGAAATTCCTCTGGGTCACAATAACGCTGAGTAACAGTGCACAAAACGGACTAGAATCGGCCGAATATGTGAGTGTTGATGACCGACAAGTAAATGCACCCCGGGGTTCGTCTATAGTGGAAATGACTTCGAGACCCCAAAATAGAGTAACA
>NW_025225322.1:154650-159984 GCF_018294505.1 Triticum aestivum
CCATGAAACTTGTCAGAATTGGCCAAAACTGTCAGTGTTGACGACGGATACATAAATGCACCCCGGGGTAAATAAATCGCGAAAATTCCTCTGGGTCCCAATAACGCTAAGTAATAGTGCACAAAACAGACTAGAATCTGCCAAATATGTGAGTGTTGATGACCGACACGTAAACGCACCCCGGGGTTTGTCTATCGTGGAAATGACTCCGAGACCCCAAAATAGAGTAATAGTCCAAGAAACGGGCCAGAATCGGCCCAAACTGTGATTGTTGATGACCGACACGTAAGCGCACCTTGGAGTTCGACAACCATGGAAATCGCCTTGGGACCCCAAAACGGTGAGTAATATTCCATGAAACGAGCCAGAATCGGCCAAAACAGCGAGTGTTGATGACCAACACGTAAGCACATGTTGGGGTTCAACAACTATGGAAATCGCTTCAGGACCCCAAAACGGTGAGTAATAGTCCATGAAACTTATCCGAATTGGCCAAAACTGTCAGTGTTGACGACGGACACATAAACCAACCCCGGGGTTCATCAATCATGGAAATTGCACTCGGTCCCCAAAACGTTGAGTAATACTGCACAAAACGAACTAGAATCGGCCGAATATGTGAGTGTTGATGACCGACACGTAAACGCACCCCATGGTTCGTCTATCGTGGAAATGACTCCGAGACCCCAAAATAGAGTAATAGTCCAAGAAACGGGCCAGAATCGGCCCAAACTATGATTGTTGATCACCGACACGTAAGCACACCTTGGAGTTCGACAACCATGGAAATCGCATTGGGACCCAAAAACAGTGAGTAATAGTCCATGAAATGGGCCAGAATCTGACAAAACTGCGAGTGTTGATGACCAACACGTAAGGACACCTTGGGGTTCAACAACTATGGAAATCGCTTCGGGACCCCAAACAGTGACTAATATTCCACGAAATTTGTCAGAATTGGAGAAAACTCCGAGTGTTGACGACCGACACATAAATGCACCCCGGGGTTCATCAGTCGTGGAAATCCCTTTGGGTCCCCAAAACGCCGAGTAATAGTGAACAAAACGGACTAGAATCGGCCAAATATGTGAGTGTTGATGACCGGCACGTAAACGCACCCTGGGGTTCGTCAATCGTGGAAATGACTCCGAGACCCCAAAATAGAGTAATAGTTCAAGAAACGGGCCAGAATCAGCCCAAACTGTGATTCTTGATGACCGACACGTAAGCGCACCTTAGAGTTTGACAACCATGCAAATCGCTTTGGGACCCCAAAATGGTGAGTAATAGTCCATGAAACGGGCCAGAATCGGCCAAAACTCGTCAGGACACCTTGGGGTTCAACTACTATGGAAATCATTTTAGGACCCCAAAACGATGAGTAATATTCCAAGAAACATGTCAGAATTGGCCAAAACTCTGAGTGTTGACGACGGACACATAAATGCACCCGAGGTTCATCAATCGTGGAAATTGCTCTGGGTCTCCAAAATGCTGAGTAATAGTGCACGAAACGGACTAGAATTGGCCGAATATGTGAGTGTTGATGACAGACACGTAAACGCACCCCGGGGTTCGTCAATCGTGGAAATGAGTCCAAGACCCCAAAATAGAGTAATAGTCCAAGAAATGGGCCAGAATCGGCCCAAACTGTGATTATTGATGACCGACACGTAAAAACACCTTAGAGTTTGACAACCATGGAAATCGCTTCGGGACCCCAAAACGGTGATTAATAGTCCATGAAACAGGTCAGAATTGGACAAAACTATGAGTGTTGGCGACATACACATCAACGCACCACGGTGTTCATCAATCGTGGAAATCCCTCTGGGTCCCCAAAATGCTGAGTAATAGTGCACGAAATGGAAACGATTCGGCCAAATATGCGAGTGTTGATGACCGACACGTAAACGCACCCTGGGTTCGTCAATCATCGAAATGACTACGAGACCCCAAAATAGAGTAATAGTCCATGAAATGGGCAAGAATCGGCCCAAACTGTGATTGTTGATGACCGACACGTAAGCACACCTTGGGGTTCAACAATTATGGAAACTGCTTCGGGACCCCAAAACGGTGAGTAATAGTCCATGAAACTTGTCAGAATTGGCCAAAACTGTCAGTGTTGACAACGGACACATAAATGCACCCCCGAGTACATCAATCGCAGAAATTCCTCTGGGTCCCAATAACGCTAAGTAATAGTGCACAAAACGGACTAGAATCGGCCGAATATGTGAGTGTTGATGACCGACACGTGAACGCACCCCGGGGTTCGTCTATCGTGGAAATGACTCCGAGACCCTAAAATAGAGTAATAGTCCAAGAAATGGGCAAGAATCGGCCCAAACTGTGATTGTTGATGACCGACACGTAAGCGCACCTTGGAGTTCGACAACCATGGAAATCGTTTTGGGACCCCAAATGGTGAGTAATAGTCCATGAAACGAGCCAGAATTGGCCAAAACAGCGAGTGTTGATGACCAACACGTAAGCAAACCTTGGGGTTCAACAACTATGGAAATCGCTTCAGGACCCCAAAACGGTGAGTAATAGTCCATGGAACTTATCCGAATTGGCCAAAACTGTCGGTGTTGACGACGGACACATAAACCAACCTCGGGGTTCATCAATCATGGAAATTGCACTCGGTCCCCAAAACGCTGAGTAATACTACACAAAACGGAATAGAATCGGCCGAATATGTGAGTGTTGATGACCGACACGTAAACGCACCCCGGGGTTTGTCTATCGTGGAAATGACTCCGAGACCCCCAAATAGAGTAATAGTCCAAGAAACGGGCCAGAATCGGCCCAAACTGTGATTGTTGATGGCCGACACGTAAGCGCACCTTGGAGTTCGACAACCATGGCAATCGCTTTGGGACCCCAAAACGGTGAGTAATAGTGCATGAGACGGGCCAGAATTGGCCAAAACTGCGAGTGTTGATGTCCAACAGGTAAGCACACCTTGGAGTTCAACAACTATGGAAATCGCTTCGGGACCTCAAAACAGTGAGTAATAGTCCACGAAACATGTCAGAATTGGCTAAAACTGTGAGTGTTGTCGACGGACACATAAGCGCAGCCCGGGGTTCATCAATCGTGGAAATCCCTCTGGGTCTCCAAAATGCTGAGTAATAGTGCATGAAACGGACACGATTCGGCCAAATATGTGAGTGTTGATGACCGACACGTAAACGCACCCTCGGGTTCGTCAATCATGGAAATGACACCGAGACCCCAAAATAGCATAGTAGTCCAAGAAACGGGCCAGAATCGGCCCAAACTGTGATTGTTGATGACCGACACGTAAGCGCACCTTGGAGTTCGACAACCATGGAAATCGCTTTGGGACCCCAAAACGGTGAGTAATAGTCCATGAAATGGGCCAGAATCTGACAAAACTGCGAGTGTTGATGACCAACACGTAAGGACACCTTGGGGTTCAACAACTATGGAAATCGCTTCGGGACCCCAAACAGTGACTAATAGTCCACGAAACTTGTCAGAATTGGAGAAAACTGCGAGTGTTGACGACCGACACATAAATGCACCCCGGGGTTCATCAATCGTGGAAATCCCTTTGGGTCCCCAAAACGCCGAGTAATAGTGAACAAAACGGACTAGAATCGGCCAAATATGTGCGTGTTGATGACCGGCACGTAAACGCACCCTGTGGTTCGTCAATCGTGGAAATGACTCCGAGACCCCAAAATAGAGTAATTGTTCAAGAAACGGGCCAGAATCGGCCCAAACTGTGATTCTTGATGACCGACACGTAAGGCACCTTAGAGTTTGACAACCATGGAAATCGCTTTGGGACCCCAAAATGGTGAGTAATAGTCCATGAAACGGGCCAGAATCGGCCAAAACTATGAGTGTTGATGACCAACACGTAAGACACCTTGGGGTTCAACTACTATGGAAATCATTTTAGGACCCCAAAACGATGAGTAATATTCCAAGAAACATGTCAGAATTGGCCAAAACTCTGAGTGTTGACGACGGACACATAAACGCACCCGGGGTTCATCAATCGTGGAATTCGCTCTGGGTCCCCAAAATGCTGAGTAATAGTGCACGAAACGGACTAGAATCGGCCGAATATGTGAGTGTTGATGACAGACACGTAAACCCACCCCGGGGTTCGTCAATGGTGGAAATGAGTCCAAGACCCCAAAATAGAGTAATAGTCCAAGAAATGGGCCAGAATCGGCCCAAACTGTGATTATTGATGACCGACACGTAAAAACACCTTAGAGTTTGACAACCATGGAAATCGGTTTGGGACCCCAAAACGGTGAGTAATAGTCCATGAAACAGGTCAGAATTGGACAAAACTGTGAGTGTTGGCGACATACACATCAACGCACCATGGTGTTCATCAGTCGTGGAAATCCCTCTGGGTCCCCAAAATGCTGAGTAATAGTGCACGAAATGGACATGATTCGGCCAAATATGCGAGTGTTGATGACCGACACGTAAACGCACCCTGGGTTCGTCAATCATGGAAATGACTACGAGACCCCAAAATAGAGTAATAGTCCAAGAAATGGGCAAGAATCGGCCCAAACTGTGATTGTTGATGACCGACACGTAAGCACACCTTGGGGTTCACAACTATGGAAACCGCTTCGGGACCCCAAAACGGTGAGTAATAGTCCATGAAACTTGTCAGAATTGGCCAAAACTGTCAGTGTTGACAACAGACACATAAATGCACCCCCGGGTACATCAATCGCGGAAATTCCTCTGGGTCCCAATAACGCTAAGTAATAGTGCACAAAACGGACTAGAATCGGCCGAATATGTGAGTGTTGATGACCGACACGTGAACGCACCTCGGGGTTCCTCTATCGTGGAAATGACTCCGAGACCCCAAAATAGTGTAATAGTCCAAGAAACGGGCCAGAATTGGCCCAAACTGTGATTGTTGATGACCGACACGTAAGCGCACCTTGGAGTTCGACAACCATGGAAATCGTTTTGGGACCCCAAAACGGTGAGTAATAGTCCATGAAACGAGCCAGAATTGGCCAAAACAGCGAGTGTTGATGACCAACACGTAAGCACACCTTGGGGTTCAACAACTATGGAAATCGCTTCAGGACCCCAAAATGGTGAGTAATAGTCCACGGAACTTATCCGAATTGGCCAAAACTGTCGGTGTTGACGACGGACACATAAACCAACCCCGGGGTTCATCAATCATGGAAATTGCACTCGGTCCCCAAAATGCTGAGTAATACTGCACAAAACGGACTAGAATCGGCCGAATATGTGAGTGTTGATGACCGACACGTAAACGCACCCCGGGGTTCGTCTATC
>NW_025225322.1:160272-162121 GCF_018294505.1 Triticum aestivum
AAGCACACCTTGGAGTTCAACAACTATGGAAATCGCTTCGGGACCTCAAAACAGTGAGTAATAGTCCACGAAACATGTCAGAATTGGCCAAAACTGTGAGTGTTGTCGACAGACACATAAGCGCAGCCCGGGGTTCATCAATCGTGGAAATCCCTCTGGGTCTCCAAAACACTGAGTAATAGTGCATGAAATGGACACGATTCGGCCAAATATGTGAGTGTTAATGACCGACACGTAAACGCACCCTCGGGTTCGTCAATCATGGAACTGACACCGAGACCCCAAAATAGCGTAGTAGTCCAAGAAACGGGCCAGAATCGGCTGAAACTGTGATTGTTGATGACCGACACGTAAGCGCACCTTGGAGTTCGACAATCATGGAAATCGCTTTGGGACCCCAAAACGGTGAGTAATAGTCCATGAAATGGGCCAGAATCTGACAAAACTGCGAGTGTTGATGACCAACACGTAAGGACACCTTGGGGTTCAACAACTATGGAAATCGCTTCGGGACCCCAAACAGTGACTAATAGTCCACGAAACTTGTCAGAATTGGAGAAAACTGCGAGTGTTGACGACCGACACATAAATGCACCCCGGGGTTCATCAATCGTGGAAATCCCTTTGGGTCCCCAAAACGCCGAGTAATAGTGAACAAAACGGACTAGAATCGGCCAAATATGTGCGTGTTGATGACCGGCACGTAAACGCACCCTGTGGTTCGTCAATCGTGGAAATGACTCCGAGACCCCAAAATAGAGTAATTGTTCAAGAAACGGGCCAGAATCGGCCCAAACTGTGATTCTTGATGAGCGACACGTAAGCGCACCTTAGAGTTTGACAACCATGGAAATCGCTTTGGGACCCCAAAATGGTGAGTAATAGTCCATGAAACGGGCCAGAATCGGCCAAAACTATGAGTGTTGATGACCAACACGTAAGACACCTTGGGGTTCAACTACTATGGAAATCATTTTAGGACCCCAAAACGATGAGTAATATTCCAAGAAACATGTCAGAATTGGCCAAAACTCTAAGTGTTGACGACGGACACATAAACGCACCCGGGGTTCATCAATCGTGGAATTCGCTCTGGGTCCCCAAAATGCTGAGTAATAGTGCACGAAACGGACTAGAATCGGCCGAATATGTGAGTGTTGATGACAGACACGTAAACCCACCCGGGGTTCGTCAATCGTGGAAATGAGTCCAAGACCTCAAAATAGAGTAATAGTCCAAGAAATGGGCCAGAATCGGCCCAAACTGTGATTATTGATGACCGACACGTAAAAACACCTTAGAGTTTGACAACCATGGAAATCGGTTTGGGACCCCAAAACGGTGAGTAATAGTCCATGAAACAGGTCAGAATTGGACAAAACTGTGAGTGTTGGCGACATACACATCAACGCACCACGGTGTTCATCAGTCGTGGAAATCTCTCTGGGTCCCCAAAATGCTGAGTAATAGTGCACGAAATGGACACGATTCGGCCAAATATGCGAGTGTTGATGACCGACACGTAAACGCACCATGGGTTCGTCAATCATGGAAATGACTACGAGACCCCAAAATAGAGTAATAGTCCAAGAAATGGGCAAGAATCGGCCCAAACTGTGATTGTTGATGACCGACACGTAAGCACACCTTGGGGTTCAACAACTATGGAAACCGCTTCGGGACCCCAAAACGGTGAGTAATAGTCCATGAAACTTGTCAGAATTGGCCAAAACTGTCAGTGTTGACAACAGACACATAAATGCACCCCCGGGTACATCAATCGCGGAAATTCCTCTGGGTCCCAATAACGCTAAGTAATAGTGCACAAAACGGACTAGAATCGGCCGAA
>NW_025225322.1:162695-185774 GCF_018294505.1 Triticum aestivum
GAACTTATCCGAATTGGCCAAAACTGTCGGTGTTGACGACGGACACATAAACCAACCCCGGGGTTCATCAATCATGGAAATTGCACTCGGTCCCCAAAATGCTGAGTAATACTGCACAAAACGGACTAGAATCGGCCGAATATGTGAGTGTTGATGACCGACACGTAAACGCACCCCGGGGTTCGTCTATCGTGGAAATGACTCCGAGACCCCAAAATAGAGTAATAGTCCAAGAAACGGGCCAGAATCGGCCCAAACTGTGATTGTTGATGGCCGACACGTAAGCAGACCTTGGAGTTCAACAACCATGGAAATCGCTTCAGGACCCCAAAACGGTGAGTAATAGTCCATGAAACGAGCCAGAATTGGCCAAAACAGCGAGTGTTGATGTCCAACAGGTAAGCACACCTTGGAGTTCAACAACTATGGAAATCGCTTCGGGACCTCAAAACAGTGAGTAATAGTCCACGAAACATGTCAGAATTGGCCAAAACTGTGAGTGTTGTCGACAGACACATAAGCGCAGCCCGGGGTTCATCAATCGTGGAAATCCCTCTGGGTCTCCAAAACACTGAGTAATAGTGCATGAAACGGACACGATTCGACCAAATATGTGAGTGTTGATGACCGACACGTAAACGCACCCTCGGGTTCGTCAATCATGGAAATGACATCGAGACCCCAAAATAGCGTAGTAGTCCAAGAAACGGGCTAGAATCGGCCCAAACTGTGATTGTTGATGACCGACACGTAAGCGCACCTTGGAGTTCGACAACCATGGAAATCGCTTTGGGACCCCAAAATGATGACCAACACGTAAGGACACCTTGGGGTTCAACAACTATGGAAATCGCTTCGGGACCCCAAACAGTGACTAATAGTCCACGAAACTTGTCAGAATTGGCCAAAACTGTGAGTGTTGTCGACAGACACATAAGCGCAGCCCGGGGTTCATCAATCGTGGAAATCCCTCTGGGTCCCCAAAACGTCGAGTAATAGTGAACAAAACGGACACGATTCGACCAAATATGTGAGTGTTGATGACCGACACGTAAACGCACCCTCGGGTTCGTCAATCGTGGAAATGACTCCGAGACCCCAAAATAGAGTAATAGTCCAAGAAACGGGCCAGAATCGGCCCAAACTGTGATTGTTGATGACCGAAACGTAAGCGCACCTTGGAGTTCGACAACCATGGAAATCGCTTTGGGACCCCAAAATGATGACCAACACGTAAGGACACCTTAGGGTTCAACAACTATGGAAATCGCTTCGGGACCCCAAACAGTGACTAATAGTCCACGAAACTTGTCAGAATTGGAGAAAACTGCGAGTGTTGACGACCGACACATAAATGCACCCCGGGGTTCATCAATCGTGGAAATCCCTTTGGGTCCCCAAAACGCCGAGTAATAGTGAACAAAACGGACTAGAATCGGCCAAATATGTGAGTGTTGATGACCGACACGTAAACGCACCCTGGGGTTCGTCAATCGTGGAAATGACTCCGAGACCCCAAAATAGAGTAATAGTTCAAGAAACGGGCCAGAATCGGCCCAAACTGTGATTCTTCATGACCGACACGTAAGCGCACCTTAGAGTTTGACAACCATGGAAATCGCTTTGGGACCCCAAAATGGTGAGTAATAGTCCATGAAATGGGCCAGAATCGGCCAAAACTACGAGTGTTGATGACCAACACGTAAGGACACCTTGGGGTTCAACTACTATGGAAATCATTTTAGGACCCCAAAACGATGAGTAATATTCCAAGAAACATGTCAGAATTGGCCAAAACTCTGAGTGTTGACGACGGACACATAAACGCACCCGGGGTTCATCAATCATGGAAATTGCACTCGGTCCCCAAAATGCTGAGTAATAGTGCACGAAACGGACTAGAATCGGCCGAATATGTGAGTGTTGATGACAGACACGTGAACGCACCCCGGGGTTCGTTTATCATGGAAATGACTCCGAGGCCCCAAAATAGTGTAATAGTCCAAGAAACGGGCCAGAATCGGCCCAAACTGTGATTGGTGATGACCGACACGTAAGCGCACCTTGGAGTTCGACAACCATTGAAATCGTTTTGGGACCCCAAAACGGTGAGTAATAGTCCATGAAACGAGCCAGAATTGGCCAAAATAGCGAGTGTTGATGACCAACACGTAAGCACACCTTGGGGTTCAACAAGTATGGAAATCGCTTCAGGACCCCAAAACGGTGAGTAATAGTCCATGGAACTTATCCGAATTGGCCAAAACTGTCGGTGTTGACGACGGACACATAAACCAACCCCAGGGTTCATCAATCATGGAAATTGCACTCGGTCCCCAAAACGCTAAGTAATACTGCACAAAACGGACTAGAATCGACCGAATATGTGAGTGTTGATGACCGACACGTAAACGCACGCCGGGGTTCGTCTATCGTGGAAATGACTCCGAGACCCCAAAATAGAGTAATAGTCCAAGAAACGGGCCAGAATCGGCCCAAACTGTGATTGTTGATTGCCGACACGTAAGCGCACCTTGGAGTTCGACAACCATGGCAATCGCTTTGGGACCCCAAAACGGTGAGTAATAGTGCATGAGACGGGCCAGAATTGGCCAAAACTGCGAGTATTGATGTCCAACAGGTAAGCACACCTTGGAGTTCAACAAGTATGGAAATCGCTTCGGGACCTCAAAACAGTGGGTAATAGTCCACGAAACATGTCAGAATTGGCCAAAACTGTGAGTGTTGTCGACGGACACATAAGCGCAGCCCGGGGTTCATCAATCGTGGAAATCCCTCTGGGTCTCCAAAATGCTGAGTAATAGTGCATGAAACGGACACGATTCGGCCAAATATGTGAGTGTTGATGACCGACACGTAAATGCACCCTCGGGTTCGTCAATCATGGAAATGACACCGAGACCCCAAAATAGCGTACTAGTCCAAGAAACAGGCCAGAATCGGCCCAAACTATGATTGTTGATGACCGACACGTAAGCGCACCTTGGAGTCCGACAACCATGGAAATCGCTTTGGGACCCCAAAATGGTGAGTAATAGTCCACGAAAAGGGCGAGAATCTGACAAAACTGTGAGTGTTGATGACCAAAACGTAAGGACACCTTAGGGTTCAACAACTATGGAAATCGCTTCGGGTCCCCAAACAGTGACTAATAGTCCACGAAACTTGTCAGAATTGGAGAAAACTGCGAGTGTTGACGACCGACACATAAATGCACCCCGGGGTTCATCAATCGTGGAAATCCCTTTGGGTCCCCAAAACGCCGAGTAATAGTGAACAAAACGGACTAGAATCGGCCAAATATGTGAGTGTTGATGACCGGCACGTAAACGCACCCTGGGGTTCGTCAATCGTGGAAATGACTCCGAGACCCCAAAATAGAGTAATAGTTCAAGAAACGGGCCAGAATCGGCCCAAACTGTGATTCTTGATGACCGACACGTAAGCGCACCTTAGAGTTTGACAACCATGGAAATCGCTTTGGGACCCCAAAATGGTGAGTAATAGTCCATGAAACGGGCCAGAATCGGCCAAAAGTACGAGTGTTGATGACCAACACGTAAGGACACCTTGGGGTTCAACTACTATGGAAATCATTTTAGGACCCCAAAACGATGAGTAATATTCCAAGAAACATGTCAGAATTGGCCAAAACTCTGAGTGTTGACGACGGACACATAAACGCACCCGGGGTTCATCAATCGTGGAAATCGCCCTGGGTCCCCAAAATGCTGAGTAATAGTGCACGAAACGGACTAGAATCGGCCGAATATGTGAGTGTTGACGACAGACACGTAAACGCACCCCGGGGTTCGTCAATCGTGGAAATGAGTCCAAGACCCCAAAAAAGAGTAATAGTGCAAGAAATGGGCCAGAATCGGCCCAAACTGTGATTATTGATGACCGACACGTAAAAACACCTTAGAGTTTGATAACCATGGAAATCGCTTCGGGACCCCAAAACGGTGAGTAATAGTCCATGAAACAGGTCAGAATTGGACAAAACTGTGAGTGTTGGCGACATACACATGAACGCACCACGGTGTTCATCAATCGTGGAAATCCCTCTGGGTCCCCAAAATGCTGAGTAATAGTGCATGAAATGGACACGATTCGGCCAAATACGCGAGTGTTGATGACCGACACGTAAACGCACCCTGGGTTCGTCAATCACGGAAATGACTACGAGACCCCAAAATAGAGTAATAGTCCAAGAAATGGGCAAGAATCGGCCCAAACTGTGATTGTTGATGACCGACATGTAAGCACACCTTGGGGTTCAACAACTATGGAAACCGCTTCGGGACCCCAAAACAGTGAGTAATAGTCCATGAAACTTGTCAGAATTGGCCAAAACTGTCAGTGTTGACAACGGACACATAAATGCACCCCCGGGTACATCAATCGCGGAAATTCCTCTGGGTCCCAATAACGCTAAGTAATAGTGCACAAAACGGACTAGAATCGGCCAAATATGTGAGTGTTGATGACCGACACGTAAACGCACCCCGGGGTTCGTCTATCGTGGAAATGACTCCGAGACCCCAAAATAGTGTAATAGTCCAAGAAACGGGCCAGAATCGGCCCAAACTGTGATTGTTGATGACCGACACGTAAGCGCACCTTGGAGTTCGACAACCATGGAAATCCCTTTGGGACCCCAAAACGGTGAGTAATAGTCCATGAAACGAGCCAGAATCGGCCAAAACAGCGAGTGTTGATGACCAACACGTAGGCACACCTTGGGGTTCAACAACTATGGAAATCGCTTCAGGACCCCAAAACGGTGAGTAATAGTCCACCGAACTTATCCGAATTGGCCAAAACTGTCGGTGTTGACGACGGACACATAAACCAACCCCGGGGTTCATCAATCATGGAAATTGCACTCGGTCCCCAAAACGCTGAGTAATGCTGCACAAAACGGACTAGAATCGGCCGAATATGTGAGTGTTGATGACCGACACGTAAACGCACCCCGGGGTTCGTCTATCGTGGAAATGACTCCGAGACCCCAAAATAGAGTAATAGTCCAAGAAACGGGCCAGAATCGGCCCAAACTGTGATTGTTGATGACCGACACGTAAGCGCACCTTGGAGCTCGACAACCATGGCAATCGCTTTGGGACCCCAAAACGGAGAGTAATAGTGCATGAGACGGGCCAGAATTGGCCAAAACTGCGAGTGTTGATGACCAAGAGGTAAGCACACCTTGGAGTTCAACAACCATGGAAATCGCTTCGGGACCCCAAAACAGTGAGTAATAGTCCACGAAACATGTCAGAATTGGCCAAAACTGTGAGTCTTGTCGACAGACACATAAGCGCAGCCCGGGGTTCATCAATCGTGGAAATCCCTCTGGGTCTCCAAAACGCTGAGTAATAGTGCATGAAACGGACACGATTTGGCCAAATATGTGAGTGTTGATGACCGACACGTAAACGCACCCTCGGGTTCGTCAATCATGGAAATGACACCGAGACCCCAAAATAGCGTAGTAGTCCAAGAAACGGGCCAGAATCGGCCCAAACTGTGATTGTTGATGACCGACACGTAAGCGCACCTTGGAGTTCGACAACCATGGAAATCGCTTTGGGACCCCAAAACGGTGAGTAATAGTCCATGAAATGGGCCAGAATCTGACAAAACTGCGAGTGTTGATGACCAACACGTAAGGACACCTTGGGCTTCAACAACTATGAAAATCGCTTCGGGACCCCAAACAGTGACTAATAGTCCACGAAACTTGAGTGTTGACGACCGACACATAAAAGCACCCCGGGGTTCATCAATCGTGGAAATCACTTTGGGTCCCCAAAACGCTGAGTAATAGTGAACAAAACGGACTAGAATCGGCCAAATATGTGAGTGTTGATGACCGGCATGTAAACGCACCCTGGGGTTCGTCAATCGTGGAAATCACTCCGAGACCCCAAAATAGAGTAATAGTTCAAGAAACGGGCCAGAATCGGCCCAAACTGTGATTCTTGATGACCGACACGTAAGCGCACCTTAGAGTTTGACAACCATGGAAATCGCTTAGGGACCCCAAAATGGTGAGTAATATTCCATGAAACGGGCCAGAATCGGCCAAAACTACGAGTGTTGATGACCAACACGTAAGGACACCTTGGGGTTCAACTACTATGGAAATCATTTTAGGACCCCAAAAAGATGAGTAATATTCCAAGAAACATGTCAGAATTGGCCAAAACTATGAGTGTTGACGACGGACACATAAATGCACCCGGGGTTCATCAATCGTGGAAATCGCTCTGGGTCCCCAAAATGCTGAGTAATAGTGCTCGAAATGGACTAGAATCGGCCGAATATGTGAGTGTTGATGACCGACACGTAAACGCAACCCGGGGTTCGTCAATCGTGGAAATGAGTCCAAGACCCCAAAATAGAGTACTAGTCCAAGAAATGGGCCAGAATCGGCCCAAACTGTGATTATTGATGACCGACACGTAAAAACACCTTAGACTTTGACAACCATGGAAATCGCTTTGGGACCCCAAAACGGTGAGTAATAGTCCATGAAACAGGCTAGAATCGGCCAAAACTGCGAGTGTTGATGACCAACACGTAAGCACAACTTGGGGTTCAACAACTATGGAAATCGCTTCGGGACCCCAAACAGTGACTAATAGTCCCCAAAACGGTGAGTAATAGTCCAAGAAACGGGCCAGAATCGGCCCAAACTGTGATTGTTGATGACCGACACGTAAGCGCACCTTGGAGTTCGACAACCATGAAAATCGCTTTGGGACCCCAAAACGGTGAGTAATAGTCCATGAAACGAGCCAGAATCGGCCAAAACAGCGAGTGTTGATGACCAACACGTAGGCACACCTTGGGGTTCAACAACTATGGAAATCGCTTCAGGACCCCAAAACGGTGAGTAATAGTCCACCGAACTTATCCGAAGTGGCCAAAACTGTCGGTGTTGACGACGGACACATAAACCAACCCCGGGGTTCATCAATCATGGAAATTGCACTCGGTCCCCAAAACGCTGAGTAATGCTGCACAAAACGGACTAGAATCAGCCGAATATGTGTGTGTTGATGACCGACACGTAAACGCACCCCGGGGTTCGTCTATCGTGGAAATGACTCCGAGACCCCAAAATAGAGTAATAGTCCAAGAAACGGGCCAGAATCGGCCCAAACTGTGATTGTTGATGACCGACACGTAAGCGCACCTTGGAGCTCGACAACCATGGCAATCGCTTTGGGACCCCAAAACGGAGAGTAATAGTGCATGAGACGGGCCAGAATTGGCCAAAACTGCGAGTGTTGATGACCAAGAGGTAAGCACACCTTGGAGTTCAACAACCATGGAAATCGCTTCGGGACCCCAAAACAGTGAGTAATAGTCCACGAAACATGTCAGAATTGGCCAAAACTGTGAGTCTTGTCGACAGACACATAAGCGCAGCCCGGGGTTCATCAATCGTGGAAATCCCTCTGGGTCTCCAAAACGCTGAGTAATAGTGCATGAAACGGACACGATTCGACCAAATATGTGAGTGTTGATGACCGACACGTAAACGCACCCTCGGGTTCGTCAATCATGGAAATGACACCGAGACCCCAAAATAGCGTAGTAGTCCAAGAAACGGGCCAGAATCGGCCCAAACTGTGATTGTTGATGACCGACACGTAAGTGCACCTTGGAGTTCGACAACCATGGAAATCGCTTTGGGACCCCAAAACGGTGAGTAATAGTCCATGAAATGGGCCAGAATCTGACAAAACTGCGAGTGTTGATGACCAACACGTAAGGACACCTTGGGCTTCAACAACTATGAAAATCGCTTCGGGACCCCAAACAGTGACTAATAGTCCACGAAACTTGAGTGTTGACGACCGACACATAAAAGCACCCCGGGGTTCATCAATCGTGGAAATCACTTTGGGTCCCCAAAACGCTGAGTAATAGTGAACAAAACGGACTAGAATCGGCCAAATATGTGAGTGTTGATGACCGGCATGTAAACGCACCCTGGGGTTCGTCAATCGTGGAAATCACTCCGAGACCCCAAAATAGAGTAATAGTTCAAGAAACGGGCCAGAATCGGCCCAAACTGTGATTCTTGATGACCGACACGTAAGCGCACCTTAGAGTTTGACAACCACGGAAATCGCTTAGGGACCCCAAAATGGTGAGTAATATTCCATGAAACGGGCCAGAATCGGCCAAAACTACGAGTGTTGATGACCAACACGTAAGGACACCTTGGGGTTCAACTACTATGGAAATCATTTTAGGACCCCAAAAAGATGAGTAATATTCCAAGAAACATGTCAGAATTGGCCAAAACTATGAGTGTTGACGACGGACACATAAATGCACCCGGGGTTCATCAATCGTGGAAATCGCTCTGGGTCCCCAAAATGCTGAGTAATAGTGCTCGAAATGGACTAGAATCGGCCGAATATGTGAGTGTTGATGACCGACACGTAAAAACGGTGAGTAATAGTCCAAGAAACGGGCCAGAATCGGCCCAAACTGTGATTGTTGATGACCGACACGTAAGCGCACCTTGGAGTTCGACAACCATGGCAATCGCTTTGGGACCCCAAAACGGAGAGTAATAGTGCATGAGACGGGCCAGAATTGGCCAAAACTGCGAGTGTTGATGACCAAGAGGTAAGCACACCTTGGAGTTCAACAACCATGGAAATCGCTTCGGGACCCCAAAACAGTGAGTAATAGTCCACGAAACATGTCAGAATTGGCCAAAACTGTGAGTCTTGTCGACAGACACATAAGCGCAGCCGGGGTTCATCAATCGTGGAAATCCCTCTGGGTCTCCAAAACGCTGAGTAATAGTGCATGAAACGGACACGATTCGGCCAAATATGTGAGTGTTGATGACCGACACGTAAACGCACCCTCGGGTTCGTCAATCATGGAAATGACACCGAGACCCCAAAATAGAGTAATAGTCCAAATAACGGGCCAGAATCGGCCCAAACTGTGATTGTTGATGACCTACACGTAAGCGCACCTTGGAGTTTGACAACCATGGCAATCGCTTTGGGACCCCAAAACGGTGAGTAATAGTGCATGAGACGGCGTCCAAGGCGGAGCCAGTTTGGCGGCGTAACCCAGGGTTTGATCCGGTCTTGAGCTGAGCTGTGGTGAACCGTAGGTGGGTCGGACGTGCGTCTCGGGCGCAGAGGTGAACCGGCCACATCGAGGGCACTCCGGCGGGTCGATGAGGTATGTCTGCTGCCGCGGTGAATTGGAGTGGCACGGTGGAGACAAGACCCAGCCAATGCACGCGCAAAGCCGCCGGGTTTGAACACGGACGCGGCAGATTAACGCAGCGGTGTGAGCGGCGAGTCAGCGCCCGGCCGGTTGACGTAAACTGGGCGAGTAGCGAGTCAGCAGGGTGGTTTCAAAGCGCCCAGCGAGTCAGCGCCCGGCGGTTTAGAACGGGCCAGCCCACGACCGAAGACAAGACGAGCCCACGGCTAAGGTTGAAGCGGACTGCTGCATTAGTCTTGACCCGACAAGGCGATTTGGGGACGAGCGGATGAAGCGAGGCCGTGACCTGGGGCGATGCGGAGGCCAAATCAGCCAGTGGTGGAGACGGTTCAGCGGCGCAGCCAGATGACGGCGGAGGCGGCAGGTGCTCGAGATAAGGTCCGGCGACCCTCCGCTACAAACGAGGCCGTCCCGATGATTGTTGGTGGCAGCTTGATGTGCGGCACCCAGCCGCGGGCGGAGGTGAACCCAGCATGGACCCGGAGCCATCCGGTGTAGGGACGACGAGCAGGCGGCCGAGTCGCGTGGGAAGCGTCGGTCGGGTCGCGCAGACGGTAGAGCGGGGGAGACGGCGGCAACCTGGCTGGGGCTTGGAAGGGAGCCGGCGCGCGGCTCAGGAGACAAGCGCGGATGCAGAGGACTCGGGCGGAGCTAATCGGGGGCAGTGAACCGGCGCGGGGGCGAGGGACTGCACACCAGACGCGTAGTAGGAGCGGAGGGCACAGCCACGGAGCTCGAAGCGTGGCCCTCTACATGATGGAGATGGAGAAGGACGCGGCGAGGCAACTGGTGACGCCCTTGACTAGCGACTACTTCAGGAGGAGCACGGAGGCGGCACTGGTGTCGCGGTCGGCCGAGGGCCCGCGAAGACAAGCGCAGATGGAACATGGAGCAGAGGTTTGCGGCGGTTTGCGGCGATAGTCCCAGCTGAAGTACGGCCATTGGAGGCAATTTTGGAAACCATGGGGGTGACTCAGCGGCTGCAGCTGAAGCAGCACAAAGCCGGCGTCTCAGGTCCTTGGCACGTAAACGAACCCCGGGGTTCGTCTATCGTGGAAATGACTCCGAGACCCCAAAATAGAGTAATAGTACATGAAACAGGCCAGAATCGGCCCAAACTATGATTGTTGATGACCAACACGTAAGCGCACCTTGGAGTTCGACAACCATGGAAATCGCTTCGGGACCCCAAAACGGTGAGTGTTAACGACAGACACATAAATGCACCCCGGGGTTCATCAATCGTGAAAATCCCTCTGGGTCCCCAAAACGCTGAGTAATAGTGCACAAAACGGACTAGAATCGACCAAATATGTGAGTGTTGATGACCGACACGTAAACGCACCCCGGGCTTCGTCAATCATGGAAATGACTCCGAGACCCCAAAATAGAGTAATAGTCCAAGAAACTGGCAAGAATCGGCCCAAACTATGATTGTTGATGAGCGACATGTAAGCGCACCTTGGAATTCGACAACCATGGAAATTGTTTTGGGACCCCAAAGCGCACCTTGGAATTCAACAACTATGGAAATTGCTTCGATACCCCAAAACGGTGAGTAATAGTCCACGAGACAGGTCAGAATTGGCCAAAACTGTGAGTGTTGACGTTGGACAGGTAAACCAGGGTTCGTCAATCGTGGAAATCGCTCTGGGTCCCCAAAACCCTGAGTAATAGTGCACGAAACAGACTAGAATCGGCCAAATATGTGAGTGTTGATGACCTACACGTAAATGCACCCCGGGGTTCATCAATCATGGAAATGACTCCGAGACCCCAAAATAGAGTAATAGTCCAAGAAGCGGGCCAGTATCGGCCCAAACTGTGATTGTTGATGACCAACCCGTAAGCACACCTTGGGGTTCAACAACTTTGGAAATCACTTCGGGACCCCAAAACGGGGAGTAATAGTCCACAAAACCCGTCAGAATTGGCCAAAACTGTCAGTGTTGACGACAGACGCATAAACGGACCCCGGGGTTCATCAATCGTGGAAATTGCTCTAGGTCCCCAAAATGCTGAGTGATAGTGCACAAAACGGACTAGAATCGGCTGAATATATGAGTGTTGATGACCGACACGTAAACGCACCCCGGGTTCGTCAATCATCGAAATGACTCCAAGACCCCAAAATAGAGTAATAGTCCAAGAAACGGGCCAGAATCGGCCCACACTGTGATTGTTGATGACCGACATGTAAGCGCACCTTGGAATTCGACAACCACGGAAATCGCTTTGGGATCCCAAAACGGTGAGTAATAGTCCATGAAATGGGCCAGAATCGGCCAAAACTGTGATTGTTGATGACCAACACGTATGCACACCTTGGAGTTCAACAACTATGGAAATTGCAACGGGACCCCAAAACAGTGAGTAATAGTCCATGAAACATGTCAGAATTGGCCAAAACTGTGAGTGTTGACGACAGACACATAAATGCACCCCCGGGTTCATCAATCGTGGAAATCCCTCTGGGTCTCCAAAACACTGAGTAATAATGCAGGAAATGGACACGATTCGGCCAAATATGTGAGTGTTGATGACTGACACGTAAACGCACCCTAGGGTTCGTCAATCATGGAAATGACTCCGAGACCCCAAAGTAGAGTAGTATTCCAAGAAACGGGCCAGAATCGGCCCAAACTGTGATTGTTGATGACCGACACGTAAGCGCACCTTGGAGTTCGACAACCATGGAAATCGCTTTGGGACCCCAAAACGGTGAGTAATAGTCCATGAAACGGGCCAAAATCGGCCAAAACTGCGAGTGTTGATGACCAACGTGTAAGCACACCTTGGGGTTCAACAACTATGGAAATCGCTTCGGGACCCCAAAACGGTGAGTAATAGTCCATGAAACAGGCCAAAATTGACCAAAACTATGAGTGTTGATGATGGACAGGTAAACTAGGGTTCGTTAATCGTGGAAATCGCTCTGGGTCCCCAAAACCCTGAGTAATAGTCCAGGAAATAGACTAGAATCGGCCGAATATGTGAGTGTTGATGACCTACACGTAAACGCACCAATGGTTCATCAATCGTGGAAATGACTCTGAGACCCCAAAATAGAGTAGTAGTCCAAGAAACGGGCCAGAATCGGCCCAAACTGTGATTGTTGATGACCGACACGTAAGCGCACCTTGGAGTTCGACAACCATGGAAACCGTTGTGGGACCCCAAAACGGTTAGTAATAGTCCATGAAACGGGCCAGAATCGGCCAAAACTATGAGTGTTGATGACCAACACGTAAGGACACCTTGGGGTTCAACAACTATGGAAATCCCTTCGGGACCCCAAAACGGTGAGTAATAGTCCACGAAACTTGTCAGAATTGTTCAAAACTGTGAGTGTTGATGACAGACACAAAAATGCTCCTAGGGGTGCATCAATCGTGAAAATCCCTCTGGGTCCGCAAAACACTGAGTAATAGTGCACAACACGGACTAGAATTGGCCAAATATATGAGTGTTGATGACCGACACGTAAACGCACCCCGGGGTTCGTCAATCGTGGAAATGACTCCGAGACCCCAAAATAGAGTAATAGTCCAAGAAACTGGCAAGAATCGGCAAAAACTACGAGTGTTGATGACCAACACGTTAGCACACCTTGGGGTTCAACAACTATGGAAATCGCTTCGGGACCCCAAAACCATGAAACATGCCAGAATCGACCAAAATTGCGTGTGTTGATGACCAACATGTAAGCATACCTTGGGGTTCAACAACTATGGAAATTGCTTCGAGACCCCAAAACGGTGAGTAATAGTCCACGAAACAGGTCAGAATTTGCCAAAACTGTGAGTGTTGACGATGGACAAGTAAACCAGGGTTCGTCAATCATGGAAATCTCTCTGGGTCCCCAAAACCCTGAGTAATAGTGCACGAAACAGACTAGAATCGGCCGAATATGTGAGTGTTGATGATCTACACGTAAACGCACCCCGGGGTTCATCAATCATGGAAATGACTCCGAGACCCCAAAATAGAGTAATAGTCCAAAAAACGGGCCAGTATCGGCCCAAACTGTGATTGTTGATGACTAACACGTAAGCACACCTTGGGGTTCAACAACTATGGAAATCGCTTCGAGACCCCAAAACGGTGAGTAATAGTCCACGAAACCCGTCAGAATTGGCCAAAACTGCCAGTGTTGACGATTGACACATAAACGAACCCCGGGGTTCATAAATCGTGGAAATTGCTCTAGGTCCCCAAAACGTTGAGTGATAGTGCACAAAACGGACTAGAATCGGCCGAATATGTGAGTGTTGATGACCGACACGTAAACGCACCCCGGGGTTCGTCAATCATCGAAATGACTGCAAGACCCCAAAATAGAGTAATAGTCCAAGAAACGGGCCAGAATGGGCCCAAACTGTGATTGTTGATGACCGACATGTAAGAGCACCTTGGAATTCAAAAACCATGGAAATCACTTTGGGACCCCAAAACGGTGAGTAATAGTCCATGAAACGGGCCAGAATCGGCGAAAACTGCGAGTGTTGATGACCAACACCTAAGCACACCTTGGAGTTCAACAACTATGGAAATCGCTTCGGGACCCCAAAACGGTGAGTGTCGGTGTCAAAACCGGCGGATCTCGGGTAGGGGGTCCCGAACTGTGCGTCTAGGCGGATGGTAACAGGAGACAAGGGACACGATGTTTTTACCCAGGTTCGGGCCCTCTTGGTGGAGGTAAAACCCTACTCCTGCTTGATTGATATTGATGGTATGGGTATTACAAGAGTTGATCTACCACGAGATCAGAGAGGCTAAACCCTAGAAGCTAGCCTATAGTATGATTGTTGTTCGTCCTACGGACTAAAACTCTCCGGTTTATATAGGCACCGGAGAGGGCTAGGATTACACTGAGTCGGTTATAATGGGAGGAGATCTTCATATCGTATCGCCAAGCTTGTCTTCCACGCCAAGGAAAGTCCCTATCCGGACATGGGACGAAGTCTTAAATCTTGTATCTTCATAGTCCGGGAGACTGGCCAAATGTCATAGTCCGGCCATCCGGACACCCCCTAATCCAGGACTCCCTTAGTAGCTCCTGAACTAGGCTTCAATGACGACGAGTCCGACGCGCAAATTGTCTTCGGCATTGCAAGGCGGGTTCCTCCTCCGAATACTTCATAGAAGATGTTTGAACACAAGGATAGTGTCCGGCTCTGCAAAAATAAGTTCCACATGCCACCATAGAGAGAATAATATTTACACAAATCTAATCTGCTGACGTATTCCGCGGCATGACATCATGCCATGGCCTAGCCTTTATTCATTTTACCGTTCCACCTCAGCGCGCTTAGCGAGGCGGTTTCCTTGGCACGTCTTGTCGAAGCACAGATCGTGTCCCCTTATTCTAGGATTCTCATCAATACGGGCGTGGGTAACCCAACCGCGCGTTTTGTATGACTCTCTGATTGAAAGCGAGTCCCAAACGGTTACGGGGAGGGCTCTTGGTATTCAACTCCTTTATATAGAGACCAAGGCTCGACTCCCTCTTCCTTCAATCCAATCAAATCTGCCCCTCGCCTTGAGTTCCAACACTCAAGGTTTCTAGTTTTAGGCGCTTCGGACCTCCGACGATGTCCGGTTCCAACCTTCAAGGCCGGTGGGCGCCTTCCTCCGTTATGGAAGAAGACGTGCGAAAGCTGAGAGATGCCAGGTATCTAACCGGCGAAATCTCGCATAGGCTGGCTGCTCAAGGGCAGGCCATTCCTTCTCCTCAGCCCGGTGAGAGCATGGTGTTCACATCTCACTTCCTTCGGGGGTTAGGTTTCCCGATCGATCTCTTTGTGAGGGGGCTGATGTTCTATTACGGGCTGGAATTTCACGACCTAGCTCCGGAGTCCATCCTCCAAATTTCATCGTTTATCATAGTGTGCGAAGCCTTCCTCCATGGCACCCCTCACTTCGGATTGTGGCTTAAAACCTTCAAACTAGAGCCGCAGATGATCGTGGGGCAGCATGCCGAGTGCAGAGGAGCTATCATAAGCAAGATAGCCGACGCTCCATGGCCCGAGGGCACCTTCCAAGAAGAGTTCGGCTTATGGCAACGGGACTGGTTTTATATCACAGCCCCAGGGGCACCACATGGGTGGCGCCTCCTGCTTTTCGCTCGGGTCCCCCACCACGGCGAGCTTCATGGGTCAATGAAGGGCTTATCTGGGTTC
Organism: Triticum aestivum; assembly: GCF_018294505.1. Lineage (NCBI taxonomy): Eukaryota > Viridiplantae > Streptophyta > Magnoliopsida > Poales > Poaceae > Triticum > Triticum aestivum. The sequence goes on from NW_025225322.1 coordinate 178,181, forward strand.
CGTCCAAAGATGTGCCCCTACTGCAGGACCGTATTCGAGATCTCCTAGAAAGAGATATTAACCTGACCGTAGTGGCGCAAGTTATGCTGATTCGCCGCACGCTGCCTTGCAAATGTCGCCCCCTCCGCCTGTGGGAATTTAATCTGGAGGGACCGCGAGTCCTCCAACATTTTATGGGCGCAACGCCCATGGACATGTACAAATTGTTCTTCGGACCACAAACAAGGTGTCCGGATTTATCCGAGGACGCAGGTCCGAGCAGCAATCGCCAAGATGTTAAGGTAAGCAGCCCCATATTTGGACACACCATCCGTATTTTCATCATAAAGCGGCCCTTTAACAGAGCTATCCTTTGAACAGGAGTGGACAGCGAAGGCAAAGCTTATCAAGTGTCCAGCCCCACTGCCCGAGACCGCGCCAGACCCCGTGTTAACCAGGATGCTGCAGATTATGTTTTCAGCAAAGGGAGAAGAGGGGAACCAAGGAGCTGCCGCCTCCATGAATGAGACTGTCAAGAAGGGAGGAATCGAGAATTCCCCCAACCTGGGAAAGAAAAGGAGTGCCTCTGAAGACCCGGAGGAGATGACCTCGAAATGGGGGAAGAAATCTTTGTCAGAGGATCCGGCGCCGGAGACTGCCCCGGCCGCATTGCGCCCTCAAAGGGGTCAGCTTTCCTACGAGCCGTAAGTAAAGAGAGGGGCTAAAAAATTAGTGGCATCCCTGTTTTATTTCTGAGGAAGATAACCGAAATATTACCTTGCAGTTCGGATCTTGACCCTTCTCCGCAGAGCTCGTCTTCAAGGGATCTCCATCCGGAGATGATAGAGAGCGAAACGCCTCCCCTAGCTGCACTGACTTACGAGGCAGGCAACCCCGAGGTGTCGTCCCGACGGGTTTCTCCAAGTCCGGATCCTGAAAAAGGTCGTCAGGCTCGTCCGGTGCCCTCTGGTGCGCGGTCGGAGAGGCTGAGGGGTCTGCTCGGGCGTGCATCCGTCTCAGAAGAACACCGTGTGTTGATGAACATGGTGATAGGAAGGGTTTCATCCGCGGAAAGTGGATTGTACGAGGCCGCCAGGAGTTTACTGACAGGCCTTGAGGTACGTGAAAAGGTGTACCTATTGGTAGAGTCGCATAGAATGCGCCCTCTATAAATAGTAGCCCCTGAGACTCTGTGTGTCGTCAAGAGTGATGGCGCACAGAGGATCAAAACCCCAGGTATAAAATGTTACCTTTTTATGAAGGTGGCGAGGCGTTCGGTGGCTACCCGGACTGATGAATCTGCCGAGTTAAAGCGGCAACTGGACGTGGCAGATGCCGACATAGCGCTTGTAAATAAGCGGCTAGACGAGGCACAAGGTATACTCCACAGATATCTGATAAGAGGAGTTCGATGCTCGTTTCTTACAATATATATATATATGCTTATTGCAGATAGTGCTGCTTCCGTGGAGAACCTTCGGGCGGAACTTGCCCGAGCCAAGGAGCAAGCAAGAAAAAGTGATGTGGCGGCCGTTAAGGCGGCTGAAGAGCTGAAAGCCGAACAGGCTGCTCACTGCCAGAGTAAGAAGGCAATAGCCGAGATGGCTGTAAAATTGAAGGATGCTGCTGATCGCTGTGAATTTCTCGAACAAGAAAAAGGGGCGGCTCAGAAGAACCTTGAGAAGATCACTACCGATGTCAAGGATGTTCGCTCTGCGATGAGAGCTATGAAGGAGGAGCTGCGTCAGGCCGGGGATATCACGGCTGGAAAGCCTTATATGCTACGGATGAAGTTCGGGATCCTAGGTATGCTCCGTTAGACCGGCAATGGAGTGCAGAAAACACTTATCTAGATGTGGCAGCGAGTGCAGCTGACGCAACCGAACACTTCCGAGGACGAGGCGACCATAATTTGGAAGAACTGTTTTGGTCGCAGTTCCACAAGCCAGAGCGCCCACTTTCGGTACCCGACTGTTTGGCCGCCTTTGCGGAGCTGAACAGGATATCCGGACTCGCCATGAAGTATGTCGCGAGTCGTTTGTGGCTGGGGGAGCCGGAGCCGAAAAGTTATTTTGGATTGGTGCAGCAGTTCCTTAGTTCTATGCCGCATGTCGATGTTGTGAAGACTTCGGCGTGTATAGAGGGTGCACAAATGGCTCTTGCCCGTGTCAAGACATACTGGGCGGCTATGCAGGCTAGTGTTGTCACATCCCAGGATTCGGACGAAGGTCGGGTATCTGTCGAGCACTACCTTGAGGAAGTTCTTCCGGGCGCTCGTTTAATAGAAGCGCAATGCTCGAAGGATGTTTTGTTCGAATAGCAGGTGTTATTGTAAAAGAAATATTTTCATAGAATATAAAATATTTTTATACTTGTGCTTGCAAGAATTATAATGCCTCCTGTGCGGCCGTTAATGTATATGTGTATATAACCTGAAAGATGGCAGTCGTTGGCTTCAACCCCCATGCATATAATGCGGGGGTGTTCGCAAAAAAATGCACCTTTTCACAATTAATCCAACGTCTTGGTCCTACAAAGGAGGTGATGGCACGGTGAACGAGGCAACCGGACTATAATGCTTTATCACTTTCACTTAGCCATAGGAGTTTGACATTGGGGCTACTCAATAGCCCCTGGAGGCACCGCGCTCTCCCGAATCCGGGGCGCGTGTGTGCTTGACCGGGAATCGGTCCTTCGTTAATGAGGAGGAATCCTAGAGATTCCGAGAGTCATCGAGTGGTTGACCAGTCTCTCGCTATATCATGACAGTCAGTTTTCGGGTTTCTCTACTGAGGTGCTTGCCTAGCCGAACCGGGGCACAATCGCAGTAGTTCTCCTAGTGCCGCATTAGCCGATATAATGGAACGTAAGGCAGCAAAACACAAGAGCCGGGCAAACCCAACATTTGACCAAAGACATGATTCGGAGCTGATGCATATAAGGCCTAACTCGCGACGCCGAACACTCCTTAAGGTATTCAGTCTTTATGAAGACGGGCCGAAACAGAGCCCTTGGTAAGAAAGCCCCTTGTGTCCAGGTACGTGCAAAATTCTGGCGTGGCCACATGCCAAAACGCCAGTCTTCTCGGTTATGAAGAAAACCGGGGGATGTTTTCAACAAGAGACAATAAAAAAGGTTTATGTAGGGTCTTAATCTGAAAAGAATCCTTAGAACGGGTCCCTACTGCACGTCTGCGCCTGTGTCTCCATTGTGCCGTATCCTGGACGGGCGTAGCACGGTGTTCGTCTACGAAAAAGAGGAACTTTAGTAAATAGGCGTGCGAGAAATCTATATTAGAATAAACATGATATAGTTGGAGCAAGACGGGAGCCGCATTGTCTCCTGGCGTGAACACGCGGAGCCCCTTGTACAGGGCTGTGCGGCTATTAAGTCCATGTGTGTTGACGCCGGACTCGTCTTGTCGTGTCCGGGCTTGATTAGTATGCAGCTGTCCAGACGGCCGCACCCTTACACGTATTTTGGGGGTCAATTGTCATTCCCCTGTGATGAGATGATGCCTCATGGGCCGGGCATTTTAAGTGTAAGGGATGCATAATGTGGTATTACGTTAAAGCGGGCGAAAGCTTCACATCCCAGTAGCGCTTGATAGCGACTTACGAATGGGGTGATGTGGAAGGTTAGCTTTTCGCTTCGGAAGTTGTCGGGTGAGCCGAACTTGACTTCTAACGAAAGGGAACCCATAGTCTGGGTATCTGGACCCGGCGTGGCTCCTCGAAAGGAAGTTTTGCCGCGGCGTATTAGCGCTGGGTTTACCCCTAGTTTGTGGATTGTGTCCTGATATAACAGGTTTAAGTCACTGCCGCCGTCCATAAGGACTCATGTAAATTGTAGTCCGTCAATAACCGAATTCAAGACCAAGGTAGTCCAGCCTGTGTTCCGGGCCCCTCTGGAGTAATCCCGATGGTCAAAGGTGATTGGTTGTAACAACCAGTGGCGGTGCTCCTTTGGGGCTGGCTGTATGGCGCGTGTCTTCCTAAGCGCTGTTCTGTTTTGCCCTTTTGTCATATGAAGTGAATTTACTGTTTTGACTTCTTGTGGGAACTTCTTTTGTTCTCCGGTGTTCTTCTTGTGGGGCGCGTCGTCATCCTCGCTTGGTGTGTCGAGCCCCTTGTGTTCAGCATTGAGTTTGCCGGACTGCTTGAAAACCCAACAATCTCTGTGGGTGTGGTTTGCAGGCCTCCCGGGGGTGCTGTGGATTTGACATATTTCATCCAGGATTTTGTTGAGGTTAGACAGCTCGTCCCTGTCATCTTTGGGCGGCGGCTTTTTCTGATTTTGCCGAGAGCTTTTGAATCCGGCATTGATTGTCGTGCTCGTTGGGCTGTTGTCCTTGATTCGGCGTTGTTCTTTGTTACGGCGCGGTTTCCCATTTCCATCTCTAGGTTCGGATGTACTCAGGTTGCTGGTGCTGCTTCTTGCCAACCAGCTATCCTCTCCTACGCAAAACCGGGTCATGAGGCTTATTAATGCGGCCCTCGTTCTTGGCTTTTCTTGGCCGAGGTGTCTGGCGAGCTATTCGTCTCGGACGCTTTGTTTGAAAGCTGCTAGGGCCTTAGCGTCGGGACAGTCGACTATCTGATTCTTTTTAGTAAGGAATCTGTTCTAGAGTTTCCGGGCTGACTCTCCGGGTTGCTGAGTTATATGACTCAGATCATCTGCATCCAGAGGTCGGACATAGGTCCCTTGAAAATTTGCCCGAAAAGCCTCCTCGAGCGCTTCCCAACTTCATATGGTGTTTTCGGGAAGGCTTTTAAGCCAATGCTGGGCTGGCCCTTTGAGCTTGAGGGGTAAGTATTTGATGGCATGAAGGTCATCTCCTCTGGCCATGTGTATGTGGAGGATATAATCCTCTATCCAGACTCCAGGGTCTGTTGTTCCGTCGTATGCTTCTATGTTCACGGGCTTGAATCCCGCTGGAAATTCGTGATCCAGCACCTCATCGGAAAAACATAAGGGATGTGCGGCGCCCCTGCATGGAGGTGTGCCGCGATGTTCGGGTATTTTTTGCATTGTATTGCTTGCTGGAGCTTGCTTTCTTGGGCCATAGATGGATCTGGTTGGGCAGGTTGTTTGATGCGAATCCTTAGGGGGATCGCTCGCCGGATTGAGTGCGGCGCCCTCTGTCGCTTTAGATCGATCGTTGTGTCATCTATCTGACAAGGTGGCTTCCTTGTTTTTCGACTATGGCGGCTTTATGGCCTCTTCATCAAATTCCGGTAGTAGTTTCCGCTTCGGATAGCTCTTTGTGTGACGACTGTTGCCATACTTGTGTGCAGTATCCAGTACTTTGTTCCATCTGATCCTGAGTGCATCTTCTGCTATTTTGATCCTCCGCTTTTGCTTTTTCAGGCTACGTGCAGTGGCGACGAGCCTTTGGTGGAGGTTCTGATGTTCCAGCAATTTATCCGGCGTGAGGTCGTCCGGAATATTATCTTTTCTGGGGATTGGTTGTTTGGACGGTTGCTCAATGGCATGTTCGTCTTCCGTTGATTCGGCTTGCTCTATGGCTGGGTCTTTGTCGAGGTGGGGATTTGCGTGGCGCTTGCGTCGCCGCTTTGATTGTTTTTCAAGGGAACGATCCCTGTTTGCACCCTTTTGATCCTCGTTGTTATCCCTTTTGGGTGTGTCCACCATGTATACATCGTATGATGAGGTGGCTTTCTAGTTCCCTATAGGTGCTGGTTCTTTCATCGGTGTCCATACCGTCGATGTCTTCGGAGTCAAAGTCGAGGATGTCGGTTGAATCGTCGACAGTGGCTACAAAGTGGGTGGTGGGCGGTTTCGAATTTCTTCGTCGCCCGTTTCCCAACCCTGCTGACCATAGTCCGGCCAGGGCTCTCCTAACAAAGAGAGAGATTTTAGAGAGTTCAGGATATCGCCAAAGGGCGAGTGCTGAAAGACTTCCGCGGCGATGAACTCCATGATCGGAGCCCTATCGGGTTCGATCGGAAGGGGTGCGGAAGATTCGGAGTCTGGTACGGAGTCCGGCACCTTGGAGTCACGGGCCTTGCAAAGGACTAGGCTGGTATTCGGCTCTATCGCCGTAGAGATTGTGGCTTCTGGGGCGGCGTCCAACCATCCGTCCCTGGTTAGCGCAGTCGGCTCCGAGCTAATAGTCAGAGCGGACTCCTGAGCGGCACTCTGGGCGCTGTCCGGCGGCAGAGCTCGATCATGCCCATCGAGACAGTGCGGCGCACTCGACCGTGGCTCGAATCCGTCGAAGAACAAGTCCCCGCGAATGTCGGCCGTGTAGTTGAAGCTTCCAAACCTGACCTGATGGCCAGGGGCGTAGCTTTCGATCTGCTCCAGGTGGCCAAACGAGTTGGCCCGCAGTGCAAAGCCGCCGAATACGAAGATCTGTCCGGGGAGAAAAGTCTCGCCCTGGACCGCATCATGAGTGTTGATGACCTACACGTAAACGCACCAATGGTTCATCAATCATGGAAATGACTCTGAGACCCCAAAATAGAGTGGTAGTCCAAGAAACGGGCCAGAATCGGCCAAAACTGTGATTGTTGATGACCGACACGTAAGCACACCTTGGAGTTCGACAACCATGGAAATCGCTTTGGGACCCCAAAACGATGAGTAATAGTCCATGAAACGGGCCAGAATTGGCCAAAACTGCGAGTGTTGATGACCAACACGTAACGACACCTTGGGGTTCAACAACTATGGAAATTGCTTCGGGACCCCAAAACGGTGAGTAATAGTCCACGAAACCCGTCAGAATTGGCCAAAACTGTCAGTGTTGACGACGAACACATAAACGAACCCCGGGGTTCATCGATCGTGGAAATTGCTCTAGGTCCCCAAAACGCTGAGTGATAGTGCACAAAACGGACTAGAATCGGCCAAATATGGGAGTGTTGATGACCGACACGTAAACGCACCCTAGGGTTCGTCAATCATGGAAATGACTCCGAGACCCCAAAATAGAGTAGTTGTCCAAGAAACGGGCCAGAATCGGCCCAAACTGTGATTGTTGATGACCGTCATGTAAGCGCATCTTGGAATTCGACAACCATGGAAATCGCTTTGGGACCCCAAAACGGTGAGTAAGAGTCCATGAAACGGGCCAGAATCGGCCAAAACTGCGACTGTTGATGACCAACACGTAAGCACACCTTGGAGTTCAACAACTATGGAAATCGCTTCGGGACCCCAAAACCGTGAGTAATAGTCCACGAAACATGTCAGAATTGGCCAAAACTGTGAGTGTTGACGACAGACACATAAATGCACCCCGGGGTTCATCAATCGTGGAAATCCCTCTGGGTCTCCAAAACACTGAGTAATAGTGCACGAAACGGACACGATTCGGCCAAATATGTGAGTGTTGATGACCGACACGTAAACGCACCCTGGGGTTCGTCAATCACGGAAATGACTCTGAGACCCCAAAATAGAGTAGTAGTCCAAGAAACGGGCCAGAATCGGCCCAAACTGTGATTGTTGATGACCGACACGTAAGCGCACCTTGGAGTTCGACAACCATGGAAATCGCTTTGGGACCCCAAAACGGTGAGTAATAGTCCATGAAACGGGCCAGAATCGGCCAATATTGGGAGTGTTGATGACCAACACGTAAGGA
>NW_025225322.1:186162-200335 GCF_018294505.1 Triticum aestivum
GACGAACACATAAACGAACCCCGGGGTTCATCGATCGTGGAAATTGCTCTAGGTCCCCAAAACGCTGAGTGATAGTGCACAAAACGGACTAGAATCAGCCGAATATGTGAGTGTTGATGACCGACACGTAAACGCACCAAGGGTTCGTCAATCATCGAAATGACTCCAAGACCCCAAAATAGAGTAATAGTGCAAGAAACGGGCCAGAATCGGCCCAAACTGTGATTGTTGATGACCGACATGTAAGCGCACCTTGGAATTCGACAACCATGGAAATCGCTTTGGGACCCCAAAACGGTGAGTAATTGTCCATGAAACGGGCCAGAATCAACCAAAACTGCCAGTGTTGATGACCAACACGTAAGCACACCTTGGAGTTCAACAACTATGGAAATCGCTTCGGGACCCCAAAACCGTGAGTAATAGTCCACGAAACATGTCAGAATTGGCCAAAACTGTGAGTGTTGACGACAGACACATAAATGCACCCCGGGGTTCATCAATCGTGGAAATCCCTCTGGGTCTCCAAAACGCTGAGTAATAGTGCACGAAACGGATACGATTCGGCCAAATATGGGAGTGTTGATGACCGACACGTAAACGCACCCTAGGGTTCGTCAATCATGGAAATGACTCCGAGACCCCAAAATAGAGTAGTTGTCCAAGAAACGGGCCTGAATCGGCCCAAACTGTGATTGTTGATGACCGTCATGTAAGCGCATCTTGGAATTCGACAACCATGGAAATCGCTTTGGGACCCCAAAACGGTGAGTAAGAGTCCATGAAACGGGCCAGAATCGGCCAAAACTGCGACTGTTGATGACCAACACGTAAGCACACCTTGGAGTTCAACAACTATGGAAATCGCTTCGGGACCCCAAAACCGTGAGTAATAGTCCACGAAACATGTCTGAATTGGCCAAAACTGTGAGTGTTGACGACAGACACATAAATGCACCCCGGGGTTCATCAATCGTGGAAATCCCTCTGGGTCTCCAAAACACTGAGTAATAGTGCCCGAAACGGACACGATTCGGCCAAATATGTGAGTGTCGATGACCGACACGTAAACGCACCCTGGGGTTCGTCAATCATGGAAGTGACTCTGAGACCCCAAAATTGAGTAGTAGTCCAAGAAACGGGCCAGAATCGGCCCAAACTGTGATTGTTGATGACCGACACGTAAGCGCACCTTGGAGTTCGACAACCATCGAAATCGCTTTGGGACCAAAAACGGTGAGTAATAGTCCATGAAACGGGCCAGAATCGGCCAAAACCGCGAGTGTTGATGACCAACACGTAACGACACCTTGGGGTTCAACAACTATGGAAATTGCTTCGGGACCCCAAAACGGTGAGTAATAGTCCACGAAACCCGTCAGAATTGGCCAAAACTGTCAGTGTTGACGACGAACACATAAACGAACCCCGGGGTTCATCGATCGTGGAAATTGCTCTAGGTCCCCAAAACGCTGAGTGATAGTGCACAAAACGGACTAGAATCGGCTGAATATGTGAGTGTTGATCACCGACACGTAAACGCACAAAGGTTCGTCAATCATCGAAATGACTCCAAGACCCCAAAATAGAGTAATAGTCCAAGAAACGGGCAAGAATCGGCCCAAACTGTGATTGTTGATGACCGACATGTAAGCGCACCTTGGAATTCGACAACCATGGAAATCGCTTTGGGACCCCAAAACGGTGAGTAATTGTCCATGAAACGGGCCAGAATCAACCAAAACTGCCAGTGTTGATGACCAACACGTAAGCACACCTTGGAGTTCAACAACTATGGAAATCGCTTCGGGACCCCAAAACCGTGAGTAATAGTCCACGAAACATGTCAGAATTGGCCAAAACTGTGAGTGTTGACGACAGACACATAAATGCACCCCGGGGTTCATCAATCGTGGAAATCCCTCTGGGTCTCCAAAACGCTGAGTAATAGTGCACGAAACGGATACGATTCGGCCAAATATGGGAGTGTTGATGACCGACACGTAAACGCACCCTAGGGTTCGTCAATCATGGAAATGACTCCGAGACCCCAAAATAGAGTAGTTGTCCAAGAAACGGGCCAGAATCGGCCCAAACTGTGATTGTTGATGACCGTCATGTAAGCGCATCTTGGAATTCGACAACCATGGAAATCGCTTTGGGACCCCAAAACGGTGAGTAAGAGTCCATGAAACGGGCCAGAATCGGCCAAAACTGCGACTGTTGATGACCAACACGTAAGCACACCTTGGAGTTCAACAACTATGGAAATCGCTTCGGGACCCCAAAACCGTGAGTAATAGTCCACGAAACATGTCAGAATTGGCCAAAACTGTGAGTGTTGACGACAGACACATAAATGCACCCCGGGGTTCATCAATCGTGGAAATCCCTCTGGGTCTCCAAAACACTGAGTAATAGTGCACGAAACGGACACGATTCGGCCAAATATGTGAGTGTTGATGACCGACACGTAAACGCACCCTGGGGTTCGTCAATCACGGAAATGACTCTGAGACCCCAAAATAGAGTAGTAGTCCAAGAAACGGGCCAGAATCGGCCCAAACTGTGATTGTTGATGACCGACACGTAAGCGCACCTTGGAGTTCGACAACCATGGAAATCGCTTTGGGACCCCAAAACGGTGAGTAATAGTCCATGAAACGGGCCAGAATCGGCCAATATTGGGAGTGTTGATGACCAACACGTAAGGAGACCTTGGGGTTCAACAACTATGGAAATCGCTTCGGGACCCCAAAAGGGTGAGTAATAGTCCACGAGACCCGTCAGAATTGGCCAAAACTGTCAGTGTTGACGACGAACACATAAACGAACCCCGGGGTTCATCGATCGTGGAAATTGCTCTAGGTCCCCAAAACGCTGAGTGATAGTGCACAAAACGGACTAGAATCAGCCGAATATGTGAGTGTTGATGACCGACACGTAAACGCACCAAGGGTTCGTCAATCATCGAAATGACTCCAAGACCCCAAAATAGAGTAATAGTGCAAGAAACGGGCCAGAATCGGCCCAAACTGTGATTGTTGATGACCGACATGTAAGCGCACCTTGGAATTCGACAACCATGGAAATCGCTTTGGGACCCCAAAACGGTGAGTAATTGTCCATGAAACGGGCCAGAATCAACCAAAACTGCCAGTGTTGATGACCAACACGTAAGCACACCTTGGAGTTCAACAACTATGGAAATCGCTTCGGGACCCCAAAACCGTGAGTAATAGTCCACGAAACATGTCAGAATTGGCCAAAACTGTGAGTGTTGACGACAGACACATAAATGCACCCCGGGGTTCATCAATCGTGGAAATCCCTCTGGGTCTCCAAAACGCTGAGTAATAGTGCACGAAACGGATACGATTCGGCCAAATATGGCAGTGTTGATGACCGACACGTAAACGCACCCTAGGGTTCGTCAATCATGGAAATGACTCCGAGACCCCAAAATAGAGTAGTTGTCCAAGAAACGGGCCAGAATCGGCCCAAACTGTGATTGTTGATGACCGTCATGTAACCGCATCTTGGAATTCGACAACCATGGAAATCGCTTTGGGACCCCAAAACGGTGAGTAAGAGTCCATGAAACGGGCCAGAATCGGCCAAAACTGCGACTGTTGATGACCAACACGTAAGCACACCTTGGAGTTCAACAACTATGGAAATCGCTTCGGGACCCCAAAACCGTGAGTAATAGTCCACGAAACATGTCAGAATTGGCCAAAACTGTGAGTGTTGACGACAGACACATAAATGCACCCCGGGGTTCATCAATCGTGGAAATCCCTCCGGGTCTCCAAAACACTGAGTAATAATGCATGAAACGGACACGATTCGGCCAAATATGTGAGTGTTGATGACCGACACGTAAACGCACCCTGGGGTTCGTCAATCATGGAAATGACTCTGAGACCCCAAAATAGAATAGTAGTCCAAGAAACGGGCCAGAATCGGCCCAAACTGTGATTGTTGATGACCGACACGGAAGCACACCTTGGAGTTCGACAACCATGGAAATCGCTTTGGGACCCCAAAACGGTGAGTAAGAGTCCATGAAACGGGCCAGAATCGGCCAAAACTGCGACTGTTGATGACCAACACGTAAGCACACCTTGGAGTTCAACAACTATGGAAATCGCTTCGGGACCCCAAAACCGTGAGTAATAGTCCACGAAACATGTCAGAATTGGCCAAAACTGTGAGTGTTGACGACAGACACATAAATGCACCCCGGGGTTCATCAATCGTGGAAATCCCTCTGGGTCTCCAAAACACTGAGTAATAATGCATGAAACGGACACGATTCGGCCAAATATGTGAGTGTTGATGACCGACACGTAAACGCACCCTGGGGTTCGTCAATCATGGAAATGACTCTGAGACCCCAAAATAGAATAGTAGTCCAAGAAACGGGCCAGAATCGGCCCAAACTGTGATTGTTGATGACCGACACGGAAGCACACCTTGGAGTTCGACAACCATGGAAATCGCTTTGGGACCCCAAAACGGTGAGTAAGAGTCCATGAAACGGGCCAGAATCGGCCAAAACTGCGACTGTTGATGACCAACACGTAAGCACACCTTGGAGTTCAACAACTATGGAAATCGCTTCGGGACCCCAAAACCGTGAGTAATAGTCCACGAAACATGTCAGAATTGGCCAAAACTGTGAGTGTTGACGACAGACACATAAATGCACCCCGGGGTTCATCAATCGTGGAAATCCCTCTGGGTCTCCAAAACACTGAGTAATAGTGCACGAAACGGACACGATTCGGCCAAATATGTGAGTGTTGATGACCGACACGTAAACGCACCCTGGGGTTCGTCAATCACGGAAATGACTCTGAGACCCCAAAATAGAGTAGTAGTCCAAGAAACGGGCCAGAATCGGCCCAAACTGTGATTGTTGATGACCGACACGTAAGCGCACCTTGGAGTTCGACAACCATGGAAATCGCTTTGGGACCCCAAAACGGTGAGTAATAGTCCATGAAACGGGCCAGAATCGGCCAATATTGGGAGTGTTGATGACCAACACGTAAGGACACCTTGGGGTTCAACAACTATGGAAATCGCTTCGGGACCCCAAAAGGGTGAGTAATAGTCCACGAGACCCGTCAGAATTGGCCAAAACTGTCAGTGTTGATGACGAACACATAAACGAACCCCGGGGTTCATCGATCGTGGAAATTGCTCTAGGTCCCCAAAACGCTGAGTGATAGTGCACAAAACGGACTAGAATCAGCCGAATATGTGAGTGTTGATGACCGACACGTAAACGCACCAAGGGTTCGTCAATCATCGAAATGACTCCAAGACCCCAAAATAGAGTAATAGTGCAAGAAACGGGCCAGAATCGGCCCAAACTGTGATTGTTGATGACCGACATGTAAGCGCACCTTGGAATTCGACAACCATGGAAATCGCTTTGGGACCCCAAAACGGTGAGTAATTGTCCATGAAACGGGCCAGAATCAACCAAAACTGCCAGTGTTGATGACCAACACGTAAGCACACCTTGGAGTTCAACAACTATGGAAATCGCTTCGGGACCCCAAAACCGTGAGTAATAGTCCACGAAACATGTCAGAATTGGCCAAAACTGTGAGTGTTGACGACAGACACATAAATGCACCCCGGGATTCATCAATCGTGGAAATCCCTCTGGGTCTCCAAAACGCTGAGTAATAGTGCACGAAACGGATACGATTCGGCCAAATATGGGAGTGTTGATGACCGACACGTAAACGCACCCTAGGGTTCGTCAATCATGGAAATGACTCCGAGACCCCAAAATAGAGTAGTTGTCCAAGAAACGGGCCAGAATCGGCCCAAACTGTGATTGTTGATGACCGTCATGTAAGCGCATCTTGGAATTCGACAACCATGGAAATCGCTTTGGGACCCCAAAACGGTGAGTAAGAGTCCATGAAACGGGCCAGAATCGGCCAAAACTGCGACTGTTGATGACCAACACGTAAGCACACCTTGGAGTTCAAGAACTATGGAAATCGCTTCGGGACCCCAAAACCGTGAGTAATAGTCCACGAAACATGTCAGAATTGGCCAAAACTGTGAGTGTTGACGACAGACACATAAATGCACCCCGGGGTTCATCAATCGTGGAAATCCCTCTGGGTCTCCAAAACACTGAGTAATAATGCATGAAACGGACACAATTCGGCCAAATATGTGAGTGTTGATGACCGACACGTAAACGCACCCTGGGGTTCGTCAATCATGGAAATGACTCTGAGACCCCAAAATAGAATAGTAGTCCAAGAAACGGGCCAGAATCGGCCCAAACTGTGATTGTTGATGACCGACACGGAAGCACACCTTGGAGTTCGACAACCATGGAAATCGCTTTGGGACCCCAAAACGGTGAGTAATAGTCCATGAAACGGGCCAGAATCGACCAAAACTGCGAGTGTTGATGACCAACACGTAAGGACACCTTGGGGTTCAACAACTACGGAAATTGCTTCGGGACCCCAAAACAGTGAGTAATAGTCCACGAAACCCGTCAGAATTGGCCAAAACTGTCAGTGTTGACGACGGACACATAAACGAACCCCGGGGTTCATCGATCGTGGAAATTGCTCTAGGTCCCCAAAACGCTGAGTGATAGTGCACAAAACGGACTAGAATCGGCCGAATACGTGAGTGTTGATCACCGACACGTAAACGCACCAAGGGTTCGTCAATCATCGAAATGACTCCAAGACCCCAAAATAGAGTAATAGTCCAAGAAACAGGCAAGAATCGGCCCAAACTGTGATTATTGATGACCGTCATGTAACGCATCTTGGAATTCGACAACCATGGAAATCGCTTTGGGACCCCAAAACGGTGAGTAACAGTCCATGAAACGGGCCAGAATCGGCCAAAACTGCGACTGTTGATGACCAACACGTAAGCACACCTTGGAGTTCAACAACTATGGAAATCGCTTCGGGACCCCAAAACCGTGAGTAATAGTCCACGAAACATGTCTGAATTGGCCAAAACTGTGAGTGTTGACGACAGACACATAAATGCACCCCGGGGTTCATCAATCGTGGAAATCCCTCTGGGTCTCCAAAACACTGAGTAATAGTGCCCGAAACGGACACGATTCGGCCAAATATGTGAGTGTTGATGACCGACACGTAAACGCACCCTGGGGTTCGTCAATCATGGAAGTGACTCTGAGACCCCAAAATTGAGTAGTAGTCCAAGAAACGGGCCAGAATCGGCCCAAACTGTGATTGTTGATGACCGACACGTAAGCGCACCTTGGAGTTCGACAACCATCGAAATCGCTTTGGGACCAAAAACGGTGAGTAATAGTCCATGAAACGGGCCAGAATCGGCCAAAACCGCGAGTGTTGATGACCAACACGTAAGGACACCTTGGGGTTCAACAACTATGGAAATCGCTTCGGGACCCCAAAACGGTGAGTAATAGTCCACGAAACCCGTCAGAATTGGCCAAAACTGTCAGTGTTGACGACGGACACATAAACGAACCCCGGGGTTCATCGATCGTGGAAATTGCTCTAGGTCCCCAAAACGCTGAGTGATAGTGCACAAAACGGACTAGAATCAGCCGAATATGTGAGTGTTGATGACCGACATGTAAACGCACCAAGGGTTCGTCAATCATCGAAATGACTCCAAGACCCCAAAATAGAGTAATAGTCCAAGAAACGGGCCAGAATCGGCCCAAACTGTGATTGTTGATGACCATCATGTAAGCGCATCTTGGAATTCGACAACCATGGAAATCGCTTTGGGACCCCAAAACGGTGAGTAAGAGTCCATGAAACGGGCTAGAATCGGCCAAAACTGCGACTGTTGATGACCAACACGTAAGCACACCTCGGAGTTCAACAACTATGGAAATCGCTTCGGGACCCCAAAACCGTGAGTAATAGTCCACGAAACATGACAGAATTGGCCAAAACTGTGAGTGTTGACGACAGACACATAAATGCACCCCGGGGTTCATCAATCATGGAAATCCCTCTGGGTCTCCAAAACACTTAGTAATAGTGCACGAAACAGACACGATTCGGCCAAATATGTGAGTGTTGATGACCGACACGTAAACGCACCCTGGGGTTCGTCAATCATGGAAATGACTCTGAGACCCCAAAATAGAGTAGTAGTCCAAGAAACGGGCCAGAATCGGCCCAAACTGTGATTGTTGATGACCGACATGTAAGCGCACCTTGGAGTTCGACAACCATGGAAATCGCTTTGGGACCCCAAAACGGTGAGTAATAGTCCATGAAACGGGCCAGAATCGGCCCAAACTGTGATTGTTGATGACCGACACGTAAGCGCACCTTGGAGTTCGTCAACCATGGAAATCGCTTCGGGACCCCAAAACCGTGAGTAATAGTCCACGAAACATGTCAGAATTGGCCAAAACTGTGAGTGTTGATGACCAACACGTAAGCACACCTTGGAGTTCAACAACTATGGAAATCGCTTCGGGACCCCAAAACCGTGAGTAATAGTCCACGAAACATGACAGAATTGGCCAAAACTGTGAGTTTTGACGACAGACACATAAATGCACCCCGGGGTTCATCAATCGTGGAAATCCCTCTGGGTCTCCAAAACACTTAGTAATAGTGCACGAAACGGACACGATTCGGCCAAATATGTGAGTGTTGATGACCGACACGTAAACGCACCCTGGGGTTCGTCAATCATGGAAATGACTCTGAGACCCCAAAATAGAGTAGTAGTCCAAGAAACGGGCCAGAATCGGCCCAAACTGTGATTGTTGATGACCGACATGTAAGCGCACCTTGGAGTTCGACAACCATGGAAATCGCTTTGGGACCCCAAAACGGTGAGTAATAGTCCATGAAACGGGCCAGAATCGGCCAAAACTGCGAGTGTTGATGACCAAGACGTAAGGACACCTTGGGTTCAACAACTATGCAAATCGCTTCGGGACCCCAAAACCGTGAGTAATAGTCCACGAAACCCGTCAGAATTGGCCAAAACTGTCAGTGTTGACGACGGACACATAAACGAACCCCGGGGTTCATCGATCATGGAAATTGCTCTAGGTCCCCAAAACGCTGAGTGATAATGCACAAAACGGACTAGAATCGGCCGAATATGTGAGTGTTGATGACCGACACGTAAACGCACCAATGGTTCGTCAATCATCGAAATGACTCCAAGACCCCAAAATAGAGTAATAGTCCAAGAAACGGGCAAGAATCGGCCCAAACTGTGATTGTTAATGACCGACATGTAAGCGCATCTTGGAATTCGACAACCATGGAAATCACTTTGGGACCCCAAAACGGTGAGTAAGAGTCCATGAAACGGGCCAGAATCGGCCAAAACTGCGACTGTTGATGACCAACACGTAAGCACACCTCGGAGTTCAACAACTATGGAGATCACTTCGGGACCCCAAAACAGTGAGTAATAGTCCACGAAACATGTCAGAATTGGCCAAAACAGTGAGTGTTGACGACAGACACATAAATGCACCCCGGGGTTCATCAATCGTGGAAATCCCTCTGGGTCTCCAAAACACTGAGTAATAGTGCACGAAACGGACACGATTCGACCAAATATGTGAGTGTTGATGACCGACACGTAAACGCACCCTGGGGTTCGTCTATCATGGAAATGACTCTGAGACCCCAAAATAGAGTAGTAGTCCAAGAAACGGGCCAGAATCGGCCTAAACTGTGATTGTCGATGACCGACACGTAAGCGCACCTTGGGGTTCGAGAACCATGGAAATCGCTTTGGGACCCCAAAACGGTGAGTAATAGTCCATGAAACGGGCCAGAATCGGCCAAAACTGGGAGTGTTGATGACCAACACGTAAGCACACCTTGGGGTTCAACAACTATGGAAATCGCTTCGGGACCCCAAAACGGTGAGTAATAGTCCACGAAACCCGTCAGAATTGGCCAAAACTGTCAGTGTTGACGACGGACACATAAACGAACCCCGGGGTTCATCGATCATGGAAATTGCTCTAGGTCCCCAAAACGCTGAGTGATAGTGCACAAAACGGACTAGAATCGGCCGAATATGTGAGTGTTGATCACCGACACGTAAACGCACCAAGGGTTCGTCAATCATCGAAATGACTCCAAGACCCCAAAATAGAGTAATAGTGCAAGAAACGGGCCAGAATCGGCCCAAACTGTGATTGTTGATGACCGACATGTAAGCGCACCTTGGAATTCGACAACCATGGAAATCGCTTTGGGACCCCAAAACGGTGAGTAATTGTCCATGAAACTGGCCAGAATCAACCAAAACTGCGAGTGTTGATGACCAACACGTAAGCACACCTTGGAGTTCAACAACTATGGAAATCGCTTCGGGACCCCAAAACCGTGAGTAATAGTCCACGAAACATGTCAGAATTGGCCAAAACTGTGAGTGTTGACGACAGACACATAAATGCACCCCGGGGTTCATCAATCGTGGAAATCCCTCTGGGTCTCCAAAACACTTAGTAATAGTGCACAAAACGGACATGATTCGGCCAAATATGTGAGTGTTGATGACCGACACGTAAACGCACCCTGGGGTTCGTCAATCATGGAAATGACTCCGAGACCCCAAAATAGAGTAGTAGTCCAAGAAACGGCCCAGAATCGGCCCAAACTGTGATTGTTGATGACCGACACGTAAGCGCACCTTGGAGTTCGACAACCATGGAAATCACTTCGGGACCCCAAAACGGTGAGTAATAGTCCATGAAACGGGCCAGAATCAACCAAAATTGCGAGTGTTGATGACCAACACGTAAGCACACCTTGGAGTTCAACAACTATGGAAATCGCTTCGGGACCCCAAAACCGTGAGTAATAGTCCACGAAACATGTCAGAATTGGCCAAAACTGTGAGTGTTGACGACAGACACATAAATGCACCCTGGGGTTCATCAATCGTGGAAATCCCTCTGGGTCTCCAAAACACTGAGTAATAGTGCACGAAACGGACACGATTCGGCCAAATATGTGAGTGTTGATGACCGACACGTAAACGCACCTTGGGGTTCATCAATCATGGAAATGACTCTGAGACCCCAAAATAGAGTAGTAGTCCAAGAAACGGGCCAGAATTGGCCCAAACTGTGATTGTTGATGACCGACACGTAAGCGCACCTTGGAGTTCCACAACCATGGAAATCGCTTTGGGACCCCAAAACAGTGAGTAATAGTCCATGAAACGGGCCAGAATCGGCCAAAACTGCGAGTGTTGATGACCAACACGTAAGGACACCTTGGGGTTCAACAACTATGGAAATCGCTTCGGGACCCCAAAACGGTGAGTAATAGTCCACGAAACCCGTCAGAATTGGCCAAAACTCTCAGTGTTGACGACGGACACATAAACGAACCCCGGGGTTCATCGATCGTGGAAATTGCTCTAGGTCCCCAAAACGCTGAGTGATAGTGCACAAAACGGACTAGAATTGGCCGAATATGTGAGTGTTGATAACCGACACGTAAGCGCACCAAGGGTTCGTCAATCATCGAAATGACTCCAAGACCCCAAAATAGAGTAATAGTGCAAGAAACGGGCCAGAATCGGCCCAAACTGTGATTGTTGATGACCGACATGTAAGCGCACCTTGGAATTCGACAACCATGGAAATCGCTTCGGGACCCCAAAACGGTGAGTAATAGTCCATGAAACGGGCCAGAATCAACCAAAACTGCGAGTGTTGATGACCAACACGTTAGCACACAATGGAGTTCAACAACTATGGAAATCGCTTCGGGACCCCAAAACCATGAGTAATAGTCCACGAAACATGTCAGAATTGGCCAAAACTGTGACTGTTGACGACAGACACATAAATGCACCCCGGGGTTCATCAATCCTGGAAATCCCTCTGGGTCTCCAAAACACTGAGTAATAGTGCACGAAACGGACACGATTCGGCCAAATATGTGAGTGTTGATGACCGACACGTAAACGCACCCTGGGGTTCGTCAATCATGGAAATGACTCCGAGACCCCAAAATAGAGTAGTAGTCCAAGAAACGGCCCAGAATCGGCCCAAACTGTGATTGTTGATGACCGACACGTAAGCGCACCTTGGAGTTTGACAACCATGGAAATCACTTCGGGACCCCAAAACGGTGAGTAATAGTCCATGAAACGGGCCAGAATCAACCAAAACTGCGAGTGTTGATGACCAACACGTAAGCACACCTTGGAGTTCAACAACTATGGAAATCGCTTCGGGACCCCAAAACCGTGAGTAATAGTCCACGAAACATGTCAGAATTGGCCAAAACTGTGAGTGTTGACGACAGACACATAAATGCACCCTGGGGTTCATCAATCGTGGAAATCCCTCTGGGTCTCCAAAACACTGAGTAATAGTGCACGAAACGGACACGATTCGGCCAAATATGTGAGTGTTGATGACCGACACGTAAACGCACCTTGGGGTTCATCAATCATGGAAATGACTCTGAGACCCCAAAATAGAGTAGTAGTCCAAGAAACGGGCCAGAATTGGCCCAAACTGTGATTGTTGATGACCGACACGTAAGCGCACCTTGGAGTTCCACAACCATGGAAATCGCTTTGGGACCCCAAAACAGTGAGTAATAGTCCATGAAACGGGCCAGAATCGGCCAAAACTGCTAGTGTTGATGACCAACACGTAAGGACACCTTGGGGTTCAACAACTATGGAAATCGCTTCGGGACCCCAAAACGGTGAGTAATAGTCCACGAAACCCGTCAGAATTGGCCAAAACTCTCAGTGTTGACGACGGACACATAAACGAACCCAAAACGCTGAGTGATAGTGCACAAAACGGACTAGAATTGGCCGAATATGTGAGTGTTGATAACCGACACGTAAGCGCACCAAGGGTTCGTCAATCATCGAAATGACTCCAAGACCCCAAAATAGAGTAATAGTGCAAGAAACAGGCCAGAATCGGCCCAAACTGTGATTGTTGATGACCGACATGTAAGCGCACCTTGGAATTCGACAACCATGGAAATCGCTTTGGGACCCCAAAACGGTGAGTAATTGTCCATGAAACGGGCCAGAATCAATCAAAACTGCGAGTGTTGATGACCAACACGTAAGCACACCTTGGAGTTCAACAACTATGGAAATCGCTTCGGGACCCCAAAACCGTGAGTAATAGTCCACGAAACATGTCAGAATTGGCCAAAACTGTGAGTGTTGACGACAGACGCATAAATGCACCCCGGGGTTCATCAATCGTGGAAATCCCTCTGGGTCTCCAAAACGCTGAGTAATAGTGCACGAAACGGACACGATTCGGCCAAATATGTGAGTGTTGATGACCGACACGTAAACGCACCCTGGGGTTCGTCAATCATGGAAATGACTCCGAGACCCCAAAATAGAGTAGTAGTCCAAGAAATGGCCCAGAATCGGCCCAAACTGTGATTGTTGATGACCGACACGTAAGCGCACCTTGGAGTTCGAAAACCATGGAAATCGCTTCGGGACCCCAAAACGGTGAGTAATAGTCCATGAAACGGGACAGAATCAACCAAAACTGCGAGTGTTGATGACCAACACGTTAGCACACAATGGAGTTCAACAACTATGGAAATCGCTTCGGGACCCCAAAACCATGAGTAATAGTCCACGAAACATGTCAGAATTGGCCAAAACTGTGACTGTTGACGACAGACACATAAATGCACCCCGGGGTTCATCAATCATGGAAATCCCTCTGGGTCTCCAAAACACTGAGTAATAGTGCACGAAACGGACACGATTCGGCCAAATATGTGAGTGTTGATGACCGACACGTAAACGCACCCTGGGGTTCGTCAATCATGGAAATGACTCCGAGACCCCAAAATAGAGTAGTAGTCCAAGAAACGGCCCAGAATCGGCCCAAACTGTGATTGTTGATGACCGACACGTAAGCGCACCTTGGAGTTCGACAACCATGGAAATCACTTCGGGACCCCAAAACGGTGAGTAATAGTTCATGAAACGGGCCAGAATCAACCAAAACTGCGAGTGTTGATGACCAACACGTAAGCACACCTTGGAGTTCAACAACTATGGAAATCGCTTCGGGACCCCAAAACCGTGAGTAATAGTCCACGAAACATGTCAGAATTGGCCAAAACTGTGAGTGTTGACGACAGAC
>NW_025225322.1:200345-204126 GCF_018294505.1 Triticum aestivum
TCTCCAAAACGCTGAGTAATAGTGCACGAAACGGACACGATTCGGCCAAATATGTGAGTGTTGATGACCGACACGTAAACGCACCCTGGGGTTCGTCAATCATGGAAATGACTCCGAGACCCCAAAATAGAGTAGTAGTCCAAGAAACGGCCCAGAATCGGCCCAAACTGTGATTGTTGATGACCGACACGTAAGCGCACCTTGGAGTTCGACAACCATGGAAATCGCTTCGGGACCCCAAAACGGTGAGTAATAGTCCATGAAACGGGACAGAATCAACCAAAACTGCGAGTGTTGATGACCAACACGTTAGCACACAATGGAGTTCAACAACTATGGAAATCGCTTCGGGACCCCAAAACCATGAGTAATAGTCCACGAAACATGTCAGAATTGGCCAAAACTGTGACTGTTGACGACAGACACATAAATGCACCCCGGGGTTCATGAATCATGGAAATCCCTCTGGGTCTCCAAAACACTGAGTAATAGTGCACGAAACGGACACGATTCGGCCAAATATGTGAGTGTTGATGACCGACACGTAAACGCACCCTGGGGTTCGTCAATCATGGAAATGACTCTGAGACCCCAAAATAGAGTAGTAGTCCAAGAAACGGCCCAGAATCGGCCCAAACTGTGATTGTTGATGACCGACACGTAAGCGCACCTTGGAGTTCGACAACCATGGAAATCGCTTCGGGACCCCAAAACGGTGAGTAATAGTCCATGAAACGGGACAGAATCAACCAAAACTGCGAGTGTTGATGACCAACACGTTAGCACACAATGGAGTTCAACAACTATGGAAATCGCTTCGGGACCCCAAAACGGTGAGTAATAGTCCACGAAACCCGTCAGAATTGGCCAAAACTCTCAGTGTTGACGACGGACACATAAACGAACCCCGGGGTTCATCGATCGTGGAAATTGCTCTAGGTCCCCAAAACGCTGAGTGATAGTGCACAAAACGGACTAGAATTGGCCGAATATGTGAGTGTTGATAACCGACACGTAAGCGCACCAAGGGTTCGTCAATCATCGAAATGACTCCAAGACCCCAAAATAGAGTAATAGTGCAAGAAACGGGCCAGAATCGGCCCAAACTGTGATTGTTGATGACCGACATGTAAGCGCACCTTGGAATTCGACAACCATGGAAATCGCTTCGGGACCCCAAAACGGTGAGTAATAGTCCATGAAACGGGCCAGAATCAACCAAAACTGCGAGTGTTGATGACCAACACGTTAGCACACAATGGAGTTAAACAACTATGGAAATCGCTTCGGGACCCCAAAACCATGAGTAATAGTCCACGAAACATGTCAGAATTGGCCAAAACTGTGACTGTTGACGACAGACACATAAATGCACCCCGGGGTTCATCAATCCTGGAAATCCCTCTGGGTCTCCAAAACACTGAGTAATAGTGCACGAAACGGACACGATTCGGCCAAATATGTGAGTGTTGATGACCGACACGTAAACGCACCCTGGGGTTCGTGAATCATGGAAATGACTCCGAGACCCCAAAATAGAGTAGTAGTCCAAGAAACGGCCCAGAATCGGCCCAAACTGTGATTGTTGATGACCGACACGTAAGCGCACCTTGGAGTTCGACAACCATGGAAATCACTTCGGGACCCCAAAACGGTGAGTAATAGTCCATGAAACGGGCCAGAATCAACCAAAACTGCGAGTGTTGATGACCAACACGTAAGCACACCTTGGAGTTCAACAACTATGGAAATCGCTTCGGGACCCCAAAACCGTGAGTAATAGTCCACGAAACATGTCAGAATTGGCCAAAACTGTGAGTGTTGACGACAGACACATAAATGCACCCTGGGGTTCATCAATCGTGGAAATCCCTCTGGGTCTCCAAAACACTGAGTAATAGTGCACGAAACGGACACGATTCGGCCAAATATGTGAGTGTTGATGACCGACACGTAAACGCACCTTGGGGTTCATCAATCATGGAAATGACTCTGAGACCCCAAAATAGAGTAGTAGTCCAAGAAACGGGCCAGAATTGGCCCAAACTGTGATTGTTGATGACCGACACGTAAGCGCACCTTGGAGTTCCACAACCATGGAAATCGCTTTGGGACCCCAAAACAGTGAGTAATAGTCCATGAAACGGGCCAGAATCGGCCAAAACTGCGAGTGTTGATGACCAACACGTAAGGACACCTTGGGGTTCAACAACTATGGAAATCGCTTCGGGACCCCAAAACGGTGAGTAATAGTCCACGAAACCCGTCAGAATTGGCGAAAACTCTCAGTGTTGACGACGGACACATAAACGAACCCCGGGGTTCATCGATCGTGGAAATTGCTCTAGGTCCCCAAAACGCTGAGTGGTAGTGCACAAAACGGACTAGAATCGGCCGAATATGTGAGTGTTGATAACCGACACGTAAGCGCACCAAGGGTTCGTCAATCATCGAAATGACTCCAAGACCCCATAATAGAGTAATAGTGCAAGAAACGGGCCAGAATCGGCCCAAACTGTGATTGTTGATGACCGACATGTAAGCGCACCTTGGAATTCGACAACCATGGAAATCGCTTTGGGACCCCAAAACGGTGAGTAATTGTCCATGAAACGGGCCAGAATCAATCAAAACTGCGAGTGTTGATGACCAACACGTAAGCACACCTTGGAGTTCAACAACTATGGAAATCGCTTCGGGACCCCAAAACCGTGAGTAATAGTACACGAAACATGTCAGAATTGGCCAAAACTGTGAGTGTTGACGACAGACGCATAAATGCACCCCGGGGTTCATCAATCGTGGAAATCCCTCTGGGTCTCCAAAACGCTGAGAAATAGTGCACGAAACGGACACGATTCGGCCAAATATGTGAGTGTTGATGACCGACACGTAAACGCACCCTGGGGTTCGTCAATCATGGAAATGACTCCGAGACCCCAAAATAGAGTAGTAGTCCAAGAAACGGCCCAGAATCGGCCCAAACTGTGATTGTTGATGACCGACACGTAAGCGCACCTTGGAGTTCGACAACCATGGAAATCGCTTCGGGACCCCAAAACGGTGAGTAATAGTCCATGAAACGGGCCAGAATCAACCAAAACTGCGAGTGTTGATGACCAACACGTTAGCACACAATGGAGTTCAACAACTATGGAAATCGCTTCGGGACCCCAAAACCATGAGTAATAGTCCACGAAACATGTCAGAATTGGCCAAAACTGTGACTGTTGACGACAGACACATAAATGCACCCCGGGGTTCATCAATCATGGAAATCCCTCTGGGTCTCCAAAACACTGAGTAATAGTGCACGAAACGGACACGATTCGGCCAAATATGTGAGTGTTGATGACCGACATGTAAACGCACCCTGGGGTTCGTCAATCATGGAAATGACTCTGAGACCCCAAAATAGAGTAGTAGTCCAAGAAACGGGCCAGAATCGGCCCAAACTGTGATTGTTGATGACCGACATGTAAGCGCACCTTGGAGTTCGACAACCATGGAAATCGCTTTGGGACCCCAAAACGGTGAGTAATAGTCCAAGAAACGGGCAAGAATCGGCCCAAACTGTGATTGTTGATGACCGACATGTAAGCGCATCTTGGAATTCGACAACCATGGAAATCGCTTTGGGACCCCCAAACGGTGAGTAAGAGTCCATGAAACGGGCCAGAATCGGCCAAAACTGCGACTGTTGATGACCAACACGTAAGCACACCTTGGAGTTCAACAACTATGGAAATCGCTTCGGGACCCCAAAACCGTGAGTAATAGT
>NW_025225322.1:204959-206312 GCF_018294505.1 Triticum aestivum
CTGAGTAATAGTGCACGAAACGGACACGATTCGGCCAAATATGTGAGTGTTGATGACCGACACGTAAACGCACCCTGGGGTTCGTCAATCATGGAAATGACTCCGAGACCCCAAAATAGAGTAGTAGTCCAAGAAACGGCCCAGAATCGGCCCAAACTGTGATTGTTGATGACCGACACGTAAGCGCACCTTGGAGTTCGACAACCATGGAAATCGCTTCGGGACCCCAAAACGGTGAGTAATAGTCCATGAAACGGGACAGAATCAACCAAAACTGCGAGTGTTGATGACCAACACGTTAGCACACAATGGAGTTCAACAACTATGGAAATCGCTTCGGGACCCCAAAACCATGAGTAATAGTCCACGAAACATGTCAGAATTGGCCAAAACTGTGACTGTTGACGACAGACACATAAATGCACCCCGGGGTTCATCAATCATGGAAATCCCTCTGGGTCTCCAAAACACTGAGTAATAGTGCACGAAACGGACACGATTCGGCCAAATATGTGAGTGTTGATGACCGACACGTAAACGCACCCTGGGGTTCGTCAATCATGGAAATGACTCTGAGACCCCAAAATAGAGTAGTAGTCCAAGAAACGGCCCAGAATCGGCCCAAACTGTGATTGTTGATGACCGACACGTAAGCGCACCTTGGAGTTCGACAGCCATGGAAATCGCTTCGGGACCCCAAAACGGTGAGTAATAGTCCATGAAACGGGACAGAATCAACCAAAACTGCGAGTGTTGATGACCAACACGTTAGCACACAACGGAGTTCAACAACTATGGAAATCGCTTCGGGACCCCAAAACCATGAGTAATAGTCCACGAAACATGTCAGAATTGGCCAAAACTGTGACTGTTGACGACAGACACATAAATGCACCCCGGGGTTCATCAATCATGGAAATCCCTCTGGGTCTCCAAAACACTGAGTAATAGTGCACGAAACGGACACGATTCGGCCAAATATGTGAGTGTTGATGACCGACACGTAAACGCACCCTGGGGTTCGTCAATCATGGAAATGACTCCGAGACCCCAAAATAGAGTAGTAGTCCAAGAAACGGCCCAGAATCGGCCCAAACTGTGATTGTTGATGACCGACACGTAAGCGCACCTTGGAGTTCGACAACCATGGAAATCACTTCGGGACCCCAAAACGGTGAGTAATAGTTCATGAAACGGGCCAGAATCAACCAAAACTGCGAGTGTTGATGACCAACACGTAAGCACACCTTGGAGTTCAACAACTATGGAAATCGCTTCGGGACCCCAAAACCGTGAGTAATAGTCCACGAAACATGTCAGAATTGGCCAAAACTGTGAGTGTTGACGACAGAC
>NW_025225323.1:0-6127 GCF_018294505.1 Triticum aestivum
GAATATGTGAGTGTTGATGACCGACACGTAAACGCACCCCGGGGTTCGTCAATCGTGGAAATGACTCCGATACCCCAAAATAGAGTAAGAGTCCAAGAAACGGGCCAGAATCGACCCAAACTGTGATTGTTGATGACTGACACGTAAGTGCACCTTGGAGTTTGACAACCATGGAATTCGCTTTGGGACCCGAAAACGGTGAGTAATAGTCCATGAAACGGGCCAGAATCGGCCAAAACTGCGAGTGTTGTTGACCAACACGTAAGCACATCTTGGGGTTCAACAACTATGGAAATCGCTACGGGACCCCAAAACGGTGAGTAATAGTCCGCGAAACAGGTCAGAATTGGCCAAAACTGTGAGTGTTGATGACGGACACATAAACGCACCCCGGGGTTCATCAATCGTGGAAATCGCTCTGGGTCCCCAAAACGCTGAGTAATAGTGCACGGAACGGACTTGAATCGGCCGAATATGTCAGTGTTGATGACCGACACGTAAACGCACCCCGGGGTTAGTCCATCATAGAAATGACTCCGAGACCCCAAAATAGAGTAATAGTCCAAGAAACAGGCCACAATCGGCCCAAACTATGGTTGTTTATAACAGACACGTAAGCGCACCTTGGAGTTCGACAACCATGGAAATCGCTTTGGGACCCCAAAACGGTGAGTTATAGTCCATGAAACGGGCCAGAATTGGCCAAAACTAGGAGTGTTGATGACCAACGCGTAAGCACACCTTGGGGTTCAACAACTATGGAAATCTCTTTGGGACCCCAAAACGGTTAGTAATAGTCCACGAAGCAGGTCAAAATTGGCCAAAACTGTGACTGTTGATGACGGTCACATAAACGCACCCCGGGGTTCATCAATCGTGGAAATCGCTCTGGGTCCCGAAAACGCTGAGTAATAGTGCACGAAACGGACTAGAATCGGCGGAATATGTGAGTGTTGATGACCGACGCGTAAACGCACCCCGGGATTCGTCAATAGTGGAAACAACTCCGTGACCCCAAAATAGAGTAATAGTCCAAGAAACGGGCCAGAATCGGCCCAAACTGTGATTGTTGATGACCGACACGTAAGCGCACCTTGGAGTTCGACAATGATGGAAATCGCTTTGGGACCCCAAAACGGTGAGTAATAGTCCATGAAACGGGCCAGAATCGGCCAAAACTAGGAGTGTTGATAACCAACTCGTAAGCACACCTTGGGGTTCAACAACTATGAAAATCGCTTCGGGGCCCCCAAAACGGTGAGTAATAGTCCACGAAACAGGTCAGATTTGGCCAAAACTATGAGTGTTGACGACGGACACATAAACGCACCCCGGGGTTCATTAATCGTGGAAATCGCTCTGGGTCCCCAAAACGCTGAGTAATAGTGCACGGAACGTATTAGAATCGGCCGAATATGTGAGTGTTGATGACCGACACGTAAACGCACCCCGGGGTTCGTCAATCGTGGAAATGACTCCGATACCCCAAAATAGAGTAAGAGTCCAAGAAACGGGCCAGAATCGACCCAAACTGTGATTGTTGATGACTGACACGTAAGTGCACCTTGGAGTTTGACAACCATGGAATTCACTTTGGGACCCGAAAACGGTGAGTAATAGTCCATGAAACGGGCCAGAATCGGCCAAAACTGCGAGTGTTGTTGACCAACACGTAAGCACATCTTGGGGTTCAACAACTATGGAAATCGCTACGGGACCCCAAAACGGTGAGTAATAGTCCGCGAAACAGGTCAGAATTGGCCAAAACTGTGAGTGTTGATGACGGACACATAAACGCACCCCGGGGTTCATCAATCGTGGAAATCGCTCTGGGTCCCCAAAACGCTGAGTAATAGTGCACGGAACGGACTTGAATCGGCCGAATATGTGAGTGTTGATGACCGACACGTAAACGCACCCCGGGGTTAGTCAATCATAGAAATGACTCCGAGACCCCAAAATAGAGTAATAGTCCAAGAAACAGGCCAGAATCGGCCCAAACTGTGATTGTTGATGACCGACACGTAAGCGCACCTTGGAGTTCGACAATGATGGAAATCGCTTTGGGACCCCAAAACGGTGAGTAATAGTCCATGAAACGGGCCAGAATCGGCCAAAACAAGGAGTGTTGATAACCAACTCGTAAGCACACCTTGGGGTTCAACAACTATGAAAATCGCTTCGGGGCCCCCAAAACGGTGAGTAATAGTCCACGAAACAGGTCAGATTTGGCCAAAACTATGAGTGTTGACGACGGACACATAAACGCACCCCGGGGTTCATTAATCGTGGAAATCGCTCTGGGTCCCCAAAACGCTGAGTAATAGTGCACGGAACGTATTAGAATCGGCCGAATATGTGAGTGTTGATGACCGACACGTAAACGCACCCCGGGGTTCGTCAATCGTGGAAATGACTCCGATACCCCAAAATAGAGTAAGAGTCCAAGAAACGGGCCAGAATCGACCCAAACTGTGATTGTTGATGACTGACACGTAAGTGCAACTTGGAGTTTGACAACCATGGAATTCGCTTTGGGACCCGAAAACGGTGAGTAATAGTCCATGAAACGGGCCAGAATCGGCCAAAACTGCGAGTGTTGTTGACCAACACGTAAGCACATCTTGGGGTTCAACAACTATGGAAATCGCTACGGGACCCCAAAACGGTGAGTAATAGTCCGCGAAACAGGTCAGAATTGGCCAAAACTGTGAGTGTTGATGACGGACACATAAACGCACCCCGGGGTTCATCAATCGTGGAAATCGCTCTGGGTCCCCAAAACGCTGAGTAATAGTGCACGGAACGGACTTGAATCGGCCGAATATGTGAGTGTTGATGACCGACACGTAAACGCACCCCGGGGTTAGTCAATCATAGAAATGACTCCGAGACCCCAAAATAGAGTAATAGTCCAAGAAACAGGCCAGAATCGGCCCAAACTGTGATTGTTGATGACCGACACGTAAGCGCACCTTGGAGTTCGACAATGATGGAAATCGCTTTGGGACCCCAAAACGGTGAGTAATAGTCCATGAAACGGGCCAGAATCGGCCAAAACAAGGAGTGTTGATAACCAACTCGTAAGCACACCTTGGGGTTCAACAACTATGAAAATCGCTTCGGGGCCCCCAAAACGGTGAGTAATAGTCCACGAAACAGGTCAGATTTGGCCAAAACTATGAGTGTTGACGACCGACACATAAACGCACCCCGGGGTTCATTAATCGTGGAAATCGCTCTGGGTCCCCAAAACGCTGAGTAATAGTGCACGGAACGTATTAGAATCGGCCGAATATGTGAGTGTTGATGACCGACACGTAAACGCACCCCGGGGTTCGTCAATCGTGGAAATGACTCCGATACCCCAAAATAGAGTAAGAGTCCAAGAAACGGGCCAGAATCGACCCAAACTGTGATTGTTGATGACTGACACGTAAGTGCACCTTGGAGTTTGACAACCATGGAATTCGCTTTGGGACCCGAAAACGGTGAGTAATAGTCCATGAAACGGGCCAGAATCGGCCAAAACTGCGAGTGTTGTTCACCAACACGTAAGCACATCTTGGGGTTCAACAACTATGGAAATCGCTACGGGACCCCAAAACGGTGAGTAATAGTCCGCGAAACAGGTCAGAATTGGCCAAAACTGTGAGTGTTGATGACGGACACATAAACGCACCCCGGGGTTCATCAATCGTGGAAATCGCTCTGGGTCCCCAAAACGCTGAGTAATAGTGCACGGAACGGACTTGAATCGGCCGAATATGTGAGTGTTGATGACCGACACGTAAACGCACCCCGGGGTTAGTCCATCATAGAAATGACTCCGAGACCCCAAAATAGAGTAATAGTCCAAGAAACAGGCCACAATCGGCCCAAACTATGGTTGTTTATAACAGACACGTAAGCGCACCTTGGAGTTCGACAACCATGGAAATCGCTTTGGGACCCCAAAACGGTGAGTTATAGTCCATGAAACGGGCCAGAATTGGCCAAAACTGGGAGTGTTGATGACCAACGCGTAAGCACACCTTGGGGTTCAACAACTATGGAAATCTCTTTGGGACCCCAAAACGGTTAGTAATAGTCCACGAAGCAGGTCAAAATTGGCCAAAACTGTGACTGTTGATGACGGTCACATAAACGCACCCCGGGGTTCATCAATCGTGGAAATCGCTCTGGGTCCCGAAAACGCTGAGTAATAGTGCACGAAACGGACTAGAATCGGCGGAATATGTGAGTGTTGATGACCGATGCGTAAACGCACCCCGGGATTCGTCAATAGTGGAAACAACTCCGTGACCCCAAAATAGAGTAATAGTCCAAGAAACGGGCCAGAATCGGCCCAAACTGTGATTGTTGATGACCCACACGTAAGCGCACCTTGGAGTTCGACAATGATGGAAATCGCTTTGGGACCCCAAAACGGTGAGTAATAGTCCATGAAACGGGCCAGAATCGGCCAAAACTAGGAGTGTTGATAACCAACTCGTAAGCACACCTTGGGGTTCAACAACTATGAAAATCGCTTCGGGGCCCCCAAAACGGTGAGTAATAGTCCACGAAACAGGTCAGATTTGGCCAAAACTATGAGTGTTGACGACGGACACATAAACGCACCCCGGGGTTCATTAATCGTGGAAATCGCTCTGGGTCCCCAAAACGCTGAGTAATAGTGCACGGAACGGACTTGAATCGGCCGAATATGTGAGTGTTGATGACCGACACGTAAACGCACCCCGGGGTTAGTCAATCATAGAAATGACTCCGAGACCCCAAAATAGAGTAATAGTCCAAGCAACAGGCCACAATCGGCCCAAACTATGGTTGTTGATAACAGACACGTAAGCGCACCTTGGAGTTCGACAACCATGGAAATCGCTTTGGGACCCCAAAACGGTGAGTTATAGTCCATGAAACGGGCCAGAATCGGCCAAAACTGGGAGTGTTGATGACCAACGCGTAAGCACACCTTGGGGTTCAACAACTATGGAAATCTCTTTGGGACCCCAAAACGGTTAGTAATAGTCCACGAAGCAGGTCAGAATTGGCCAAAACTGTGAGTGTTGATGACGGTCACATAAACGCACCCCGGGGTTCATCAATCGTGGAAATCGCTCTGGGTCCCAAAAACGCTGAGTAATAGTGCACGAAACTGACTAGAATCGGCGGAATATGTGAGTGTTGATGACCGACGCATAAACGCACCCCGGGCTTCGTCAATAGTGGAAACAACTCCGTGACCCCAAAATAGAGTAATAGTCCAAGAAATGGGCCAGAATCAGCCCAAACTGTGATTGTTGATGACCGACACGTAAGCGCACCTTGGAGTTCGACAATGATGGAAATCGCTTTGGGACCCAAAAACGGTGAGTAATAGTCCATGAAACGGGCCAGAATCGGCCAAAACTAGGAGTGTTGATAACCAACTCGTAAGCACACCTTGGGGTTCAACAACTATGAAAATCGCTTCGGGGCCCCCAAAACGGTGAGTAATAGTCCACGAAACAGGTCAGATTTGGCCAAAACTGTGTGTTGACGACGGACACATAAACGCACCCCGGGGTTCATCAATCGTGGAAATCGCTCTGGGTCCCCAAAACGCTGAGTAATAGTGCACGGAACGTATTAGAATCGGCCGAATATGTGAGTGTTGATGACCGACACGTAAACGCACCCTGGGTTCGTCAATCGTGGAAATGACTCCGATACCCCAAAAATAGAGTAAGAGTCCAAGAAACGGGCCAGAATCGACCCAAACTGTGATTGTTGATGACTGACACGTAAGTGCACCTTGGAGTTTGACAACCATGGAATTCGCTTTGGGACCCGAAAATGGTGAGTAATAGTCCATGAAACGGGCCAGAATCGGCCAAAACTGCGAGTGTTGTTGACCAACACGTAAGCACATCTTGGGGTTCAACAACTATGGAAATCGCTACGGGACCCCAAAACGGTGAGTAATAGTCCGCGGAACAGGTCAGAATTGGCCAAAACTGTGAGTGTTGATGACGGACACATAAACGCACCCCGGGGTTCATCAATCGTGGAAATCGCTCTGGGTCCCCAAAATGCTGAGTAATAGTGCACGGAACGGACTTGAATCGGCCGAATATGTGAGTGT
>NW_025225323.1:6198-7053 GCF_018294505.1 Triticum aestivum
ACCGACACGTAAGCGCACCTTGGAGTTCGACAACCATGGAAATCGCTTTGGGACCCCAAAACGGTGAGTTATAGTCCATGAAACGGGCCAGAATCGGCCAAAACTGCGAGTGTTGATGACCAACGCGTAAGCACACCTTGGGGTTCAACAACTATGGAAATCTCTTTGGGACCCCAAAACGGTTAGTAATAGTCCACGAAGCAGGTCAGAATTGAACAAAACTATGAGTGTTGACGACGGTCACATAAACGCACCCTAGAGTCATCAATCGTGGAAATCACTCTGGGTCCCGAAAATGCTGAGTAATAGTGCACGAAACGGGCCAGAATATGTGAGTGTTGATGACCGACACGTAAACGCACCCCGGGGTTCGTCAATCGTGGAAATGACTCCGAGACCCCAAAATAGAGTAATAGTCCAAGAAACAGGCCAGAATCGACCCAAACTGTGATTGTTGATGACTGACACGTAAGTGCACCTTGGAGTTTGACAACCATGGAAATCGCTTTGGGACCCCAAAACGGTGAGTAATAGTCCATGAAACGGGCCAGAATCGGCCAAAACTACGAGTGTTGTTGACCAACACGTAAGCACATCTTGGGGTTCAACAACTATGGAAATCGCTACGGGGCCCCAAAACGGTGAGTAATAGTCCGCGAAACAGGTCAGAATTGGCCACAACTATGAGTGTTGATGACGGACACATAAACGCACCCCGGGGTTCATCAATCGTGGAAATCGCTCTGGGTCCCCAAAACACTGAGTAATAGTGCACGGAACGGACTTGAATCGGCCGAATATGTGAGTGTTGATGACCGACACGTAAGCGCACCTTGGAGTTTGGCAATCATGGAA
>NW_025225323.1:7063-16358 GCF_018294505.1 Triticum aestivum
ATTGTTGATGACCGACACGTAAGCGCACCTTGGAGTTCGACAATGATGGAAATCGCTTTGGGACCCCAAAACGGTGAGTAATAGTCCATGAAACGGGCCAGAATCGGCCAAAACTGGGAGTGTTGATGACCAACTCGTAAGCACACCTTGGGGTTCAACAACTATGAAAATCGCTTCGGGGCCCCCAAAACGGTGAGTAATAGTCCACGAAACAGGTCGGATTTGGCCAAAACTGTGAGTGTTGACGACGGACACATAAACGCACCCCAGGGTTCATCAATCGTGGAAATCGCTCTGGGTCCCCAAATCGTTGAGTAATAGTGCATGGAACATATTAGAATCGGCCGAATATGTGAGTGTTGATGACCGACACGTAAACGCACCCCGGGGTTAGTCAATCATAGAAATGACTCCGAGACCCCAAAATAGAGTAATAGTCCAAGAAACAGGCCAGAATCGGCCCAAACTATGGTTGTTGATGACCAACGCGTAAGCACACCTCGGGGTTCAACAACTATGGAAATCAATTTGGGACCCCAAAACGGTTAGTAATAGTCCACGAAGCAGGTCAGAATTGAACAAAACTATGAGTGTTGATGACGGTCACATAAATGCACCCTAGAGTTCATCAATCGTGGAAATCGCTCTGGGTCCCGAAAATGCTAAGTAATAGTGCACGAAACAGACTAGAATCGGCGGAATATGTGAGTGTTGATGACCGACGCGTAAACGCACCCCGGGGTTCGTCAATAGTGGAAACAACTCCGTGACCCCAAAATAGAGTAATAGTCCAAGAAACGGGCCAGAATCGGCCCAAACTGTGATTGTTGATGACCGACACGTAAGCGCACCTTGGAGTTCGACAATGATGGAAATCGCTTTGGGACCCAAAACGGTGAGTAATAGTCCATGAAATGGGCCAGAATAGGCCAAAACAGGGAGTGTTGATGACCAACTCGTAAGCACACCTTGGGGTTCAACAACTATGAAAATCGCTTCGGGGCCCCCAAAACGGTGAGTAATAGTCCACGAAACAGGTCGAATTTGGCCAAAACTGTGAGTGTTGACGACGGACACATAAACGCACCCCGGGGTTCGTCAATCATTGAAATCGCTCTGGGTCCACAAAACGCTGAGTAATAGTGCACGGAACGTATTAGAATCCGCCGAATATGTGAGTGTTGATGACCGACGCGTAACCGCACCCCGGGGTTCGTCAATCGTGGAAATGACTCCGAGACCCCAAAATAGAGTAATAGTCCAAGAAACGGGCCAGAATCGACCCAAACTGTGATTGTTGATGACTGACACGTAAGTGCTCCTTGGAGTTTGACAACCATGGAAATCTCTTTGGGACCCGAAAACGGTGAGTAATAGTCCGTGAAACGGGCCAGAATCGGCCAAAACTGCGAGTGTTGTTGACCAACACGTAAGCACATCTTGGGGTTCAACAACTATGGAAATCGCTACGGGTTCCAGAGCGGTTTCCATGATTGACGAACCCCGGTTTACGTGTCCATCATCAACACTCACAGTTTTGGCCAATTCTGAACTGTTTCATGGACTATTGCTTACCGTTTTGGGGTCCCGAAGCGATTGCCATAGGTTTTGAACCCCAAGGCGTGCTTACGTGTCGGTCGTCAACACCCGCAGTTTTGGCCGATTCTGGCCCGTTTCATGGACTATTTCTCACCGTTTTCGGGTCCCAAAGCGATTTCCGTGGTTGTCGAACTCCAAGGTGCGCTTACGTGTCGGTCATCAACAATCATAGTTTGGGCCGATTCTTGCCCGTTTCCTTGACTATTTCTCTATTTTGGGGTCTAGGAGTCATTTCCAGGATTGACGAACCCCAGGGTGCGTTTACGTGTCGGTCATCAACACTCACATATTTGGCCGAATCGTGTCCGTTTTGTGCACTATTACTCTGCGTTTTGGAGACCCAGAGGGATTTCCACGAGTGATGAACCCCAGGGTGCGTTTATGTGTCTGTCATCAACACTCATTGTTTTGTCCAATTCTGACCTGTTTCATGGACTATTACTCACCGTTTTGGGGTCCCGAAGCGATTTCCATAGTTGTTGAACTCCAAGGTGTGCTTACGTGTTGGTCATCAACACTCGCAGTTTTGACCGATTCTGCCCGTTTCATGGACTGTTACTCACTGTTTTCGGGTCCCAAAGCGATTTCCATGGTTGTCGAACTCCAAGGTGCGCTTACGTGTCGGTCATCAACAATCACAGTTTCGGCCGATTCTGGCCCGTTTCTTGGACAACTACTCTATTTTGGGGTCTCGGAGTCATTTCCATGATTGACGAACCCCAGGGTGCGTTTACGTGTCGGTCATCACCACACATATTGGGTCAAATCGTGTCCGTTTCGTGCAATATTACTCAGCATTTTGGAGACCCAGAGGGATTTCCACGATTGATGAACCTTAGGGTGCATTTATGTGTCCGTCGTCAACACTCACAGTTTTGGCCAATTCTGACAAGTTTCATGGACTATTACTCACCGTTTTGGGGTCCTGAAGCGATTTCCATAGTTGTTGAACCCCAAGGTGTGCTTACGTGTCGATCATCAACACTCGCAGTTTTGGCCAATTCTGACATGGTTTGTGTACTATTACTCACCATTTTGGGGTCCCAATGCGATTTCCATAGTTGTTGAACCCCAAGGTGTGCTTACGTTTTGGTCATCAACACTCGCAGTTTTGGCCGGTTCTAGCCCGCTTCATGGACTATTACTCACCGTTTTGCGGTCCCAAAGCGATTTCCTTGGTTGTCAAACTCCAAGGTGCGCTTACGTTTCAGTCATCCACAATCACAGTTTGGGTCTATTCTTGCCCGTTTCTTGGACTGTTACTCTATTTTGTGGTCTCAGAGTCATTTCCATGATTGACGAAGCCAGGGTGCGTTTACGTGCCGGTCATCAACACTAACATATTTGGCTGAATCGTGTCCGTTTCATGGACGATTTGGAGACCCAGAGGGATTTCCACGATTGATGAACCCTGGGGTGCGTTTATGTGTCTGTCATCAACACTCATAGTTTTGTCCAATTCTGACCTGTTTCATGGACTATTACTCACCGTTTTGGGGTCCCGAAGCGATTTCCATAATTGTTGAAATCCAAGGTGTGCTTACGTGTTGGTCATCAACACTCACAGTTTTGGACGATTCTGGCACGTTTCATGGACGATTACTCAGCGTTTTGGGGTCCCAAAGCGATTTCCATGGTTGTCGAACTCCAACGTGCGCTTATGTGTCGGTCATCAATAATCATTGTTTGGGCCGATTTTGGCCCGTTTCTTGGACTACTGCTCTATTTTGGGGTCTCGGAGTCATTTCCATGATTGACGAACCAGAGGGTGCGTTTACGTGTCGGTCATCAACACTCACATATTTGGCCGAATCGTGTCAGTTTCGTGCACTATTAATCGCGGTTTTGGGGACCCAGAGCGGTTTCCACGATTGACGAACCCCGGTTTACGTGTCCATCATCAACACTCGTAGTTTTGGCCAATTCTGAACTGTTTCGTGGACTATTACTCGCCGTTTTGGGGTCCCGAAGCGATTACCATAGGTTTTGAACCCCAAGGTGTGCTTATGTGTCGGTCATCAACACCCGCAGTTTTCGCCGATTCTGGCCCGTTTCATGGACTATTACTCGCCGTTTTGGGGTCCGAAAGCGATTTCCATGGTTGTCAAAGTCCAAGGTGCGCTTACGTGTCGGTCATCAACAATCACAGTTTGGGCCGTTTCTTGTTCGATTCTTGGACTATTACTCTATTTTGGGGTCTAGGAGTCATTTCCAGGATTGACGAACCCCAGGGTGCGTTTACGTGTCGGTCATCAACACTCACATATTTGGCCGAATCGTGTCCGTTTCGTGCACTATTACTCAGCGTTTTGGAGACCCAGAGGGATTTCCACGATTGATGAACCCCAGGGTGCGTTTATGTGTCTGTCATCAACACTCTCCGTTTTGTCCAATTCTGACCTGTTTCATGGACTATTACTCAACGTTTTGGGGTCCCGAAGCGATTTCCATAGTTGTTGAACTCCAAGGTGTGCTTACTTGTTGGTCATCAACACTCACAGTTTTGACCGATTCTGCCCGTTTCATGGACTATTACTCACCGTTTTTGGGTGCCAAAGCGATTTCCATGGTTGTCGAACTCCAAGGTGCGCTTACGTTTCGGTCATCAAGAATCACAGTTTGGGCCGATTCTGGCCCGTTTCTTGGACTACTACTCTATTTTGTGGTCTCGGAGTCATTTCCTCGATTGACGAACCCCAGGTGCGTTTACGTCTCGGTCATCAACACTCACATATTCGGCCGATTCTAGTCTGTTTCATGCACTATTACTCAGTGTTTTTGGGACCCAGAGCAATTTCCGCGATTGGTGAACCTCGGGGTGCATTTATGAGTCCGTCGTCAACACTCACAGTTTTGGCCAATTCTGACAAGTTTCGTGGACTATTACTCACCGTTTTCGGGTCCCGGAGCGATTTCCATAGTTGTTGAACCCCAAGGTGTGCTTACGTGTCGATCATCAACACTCACAGTTTTGGCCAATTCTGACATGTTTTGTGTACTATTACTCACCATTTTGGGGTCCCAATGCGATTTCCATAGTTGTTGAACCCCAAGGTGTGCTTACGTTTTGG
Organism: Triticum aestivum; assembly: GCF_018294505.1. Taxonomy (NCBI): domain Eukaryota; kingdom Viridiplantae; phylum Streptophyta; class Magnoliopsida; order Poales; family Poaceae; genus Triticum; species Triticum aestivum. Next base: position 11,734 of record NW_025225323.1, read on the forward strand.
TCATCAACACTCGAAGTTTTGGCCGGTTCTGGCCCGCTTCATGGACTATTACTCACCGTTTTGGGGTCCCAAAGCGATTTCAATGGTTGTCGAACTCCAAGTTGCGCTTACGTTTCGGTCATCAACAATCACAGTTTCGGTCGATTCTTGCCCGTTTCTTGGACTGCTACTCTATTTTGTGGTCTCGGAGTCATTTCCATGATTGACGAACCCACGGTGCGTTTACGTGTCGGTTATCAACACTCACATATTTGGCTGAATCATGTCCGTTTCGTGCACTATTACTTAGCGTTTTGGAGACCCAGAGGGATTTCCACGATTGATGAACCCCGGGGTGCGTTTATGTGTCCGTCATCAAAACTCACAACTTTGTCCAATTCTGACCTGTTTCATGGACTATTACTCACCGTTTTGGGGTCCCGAAGCGATTTCCATAGTTGTTGAACCCCAAGGTGTGCTTACGTGTTGGTCATCAACACTCGAAGTTTTGACCGATTCTGGCCCGTTTCATGGACTATTACTCACTGTTTTGGGGTCCCAAAGCGATTTCCATGGTTGTCGAACTCCAAGGTGCGCTTACGTGTCGGTCATCAACAATCATAGTTATGGCCGATTCTGTCCCGTTTCTTGGACTATTACTTTATTTTGGGGTCTCGGAGTCATTTCCACGGATGACGAACCCCGGGGTGCGTTTATGTGTCGGTCATGAACACTCACATATTCGGCCGATTCTATTCGGTTTCATGCACTATTACTCAGTGTTTTGGTTACCCAGAGCAATTTCCACCCCGGGGTGCGTTTATGTGTCCGTCGTCAACACAGACAGTTTTGGCCAATTCTGACATGTATCGTGGACTATTACTCACCATTTTGGGGTCCCAATGCGATTTCCATAGTTGTTGAACCCCAAGGTGTGCTTAAGTGTTGGTCATCAACACTCGCGGTTTTGGCCGATTCTGACCCGTTTCATGGACTATTACTCACCGTTTTGGGGTCCCAAAGCGATTTCCTTGGTTGTCGAACTCCAAGGTGCGCTTACGAGTCGGTCATCAATAATCAAAGTTTGGGCCGATTCTGGCCCGTTTCTTGGACTATTACTCTATTTTGAGGTCTCGGAGTCATTTCCACGATTGACGAACCCCGGGGTGCGTTTACGTGTCGGTCATCAACACTCACATATTCGGCTGATTCTAGTCCGTTTCGTGCACTATTACTCAGCGTTTTGGGGACCCAGAGCGATTTCCACGATTGAAGAACCCCAGAGTGAGTTTATGTGTCCGCCGTTAACACTGACAGTTTTGGCCAATTCTGACATGTTTCGTGGATTATTACTCACCGTTTTGGGGTCCCAAGGTCATTTCCATAGGTTTTGAACCCCAAGGTGTGCTTACGTGTCGGTCATCAACAATCACAGTTTGGGCCGATTCTTGCCCGTTTCTTGGACTATTACTCTATTTTGGGGTCTCGGAGTCATTTCCACGATTAACGAACTCCGGGGTGCGTTTACGTGTCGGTCATCAACACTCACATATTCGGCTGATTCTAGTCCGTTTCGTCCACTATTACTCAGCATTTTGGGGACCCAGAGCGATTTCCACGATTCATGAACCCCGGGTGCGTTTATGTGTCCATCATCAACACTCACAGTTTTGGCCAATTCTGACATGTTTCATGGAATATTACTCATTGTTTTGGGGTCCCGAAGCGATTTCCATAGTAGTTGAAACCCAAGGTGTCCTTACATGTTGGTCATCAACACTCACAGTTTTGGCCGATTCTGGCCCATTTCATGGACTATTACTCACTGTTTTGGGGTCCCAAAGTGATTTCCATGGTTGTCGAACTCCAAGGTGCGCTTACGTTTCGGTCATCAAGAATCGCAGTTTGGGCAGATTGTGGCCCGTTTCTTGGACTATTACTCTATTTAGGGGTCCCAGAGTCGTTTCCACGATTGACGAACCTCGGGGTGCGTTTACCTGTCGGTCATCAACACTCACATATTCGGCCGATTCTAGTCCGTTTGATGCACTATTACTCAGCGTTTTTGGGACCCAGAGGAATTTCCGCGATTGATGAACCCCGGGGTGCATTTATGTGTCCGTCGTCAACACTGACAGTTTTGGCCAATTCTGACAAGTTTCATGGACTATTACTCACCGTTTTGGGGTCCCGAAGCGATTTCCATAGTTGTTGAACCCCAAGGTGTGCTTACGTGTCGGTCATCAACAATCACAGTTTGGGCCGATTCTTGCCCGTTTCTTGGACTATTACTCTATTTTGGGGTCTCGTAGTCATTTCCATGATTGACGAACCCCAGAGTGCGTTTACGTGTCGGTCATCAACGCTCACATATGCGGCCGATTCTAGTCTGTTTTGTGCACTATTACTCAGTGTTTTGGGGACCCAGGGCGATTTCCACGATTGATGATTCCTGGGGTTCGTTTATGTGTCCGTCGTCAACACTGACAGTTTTGGCCAATTCTGACAAGTTTCATGGACTATCACTTACCGTTTTGAGGTCCCGAAGCGATTTCCATAGTTGTTGAACCCCAATGTGTGCTTACGTGTTGGTCATCAACACTCGAAGTTTTGACCGATTCTGGCCCGTTTCATGCACTATTACTCACCGTTTTGGGGTCCCAAAGCGATTTCCATGGTTGTCGAACTCCAAGGTGCGCTTACGTGTCGGTCATTAACAATCATAGTTATGGCCGATTCTGGCCCGTTTCTTGGACTATTACTTTATTTTGGGGTCTCGGAGTCATTTCCACGATTGACGAACCCCGGGGTGCGTTTACGTGTCGGTCATCAACACTCACATATTCGGCCGATTATAGTCCGTTTCGTGCACTATTACTCAGCATTTTGGGGACCCAAAGCGATTTACACGATTGATGAACCCGAGAGTGAGTTTATGTGTCCGTCGTCAACACTGACAGTTTTGGCCGATTCTGGCCCATTTCATGGACTATTACTCACTGTTTTGGGGTCCCAAAGTGATTTCCATGGTTGTCGAACTCCAAGGTGCGCTTACGTGTCGGTCATCAACAATCACAGTTTGGGCCGATTCTTGCCCGTTTCTTGGACTATTACTCTATTTTGGGGTCTCGGAGTCATTTCCATGATTAACGAACTCCGGGGTGCGTTTACGTGTCGGTCATCAACACTCACATATTCGGCTGATTCTAGTCCGTTTCGTCCACTATTACTCAGCGTTTTGGGGACCCAGAGCGATTTCCACGATTCATGAACCCCGGGTGCGTTTATGTGTCCGTCATCAACACTCACAGTTTTGGCCAATTCTGACATGTTTCGTGGAATATTACTCATTGTTTTGGGGTCCCGAAGCGATTTCCATAGTAGTTGAAACCCAAGGTGTCCGTACATGTTGATCATCAACACTCACAGTTTTGGCCGATTCTGGCCCATTTCATGGACTATTACTCACTGTTTTGGGGTCCCAAAGTGATTTCCATGGTTGTCGAACTCCAAGGTGCGCTTACGTGTCGGTCATCAAGAATCACAGTTTGGGCCGATTGTGGCCCGTTTCTTGGACTATTACTCTATTGAGGGGTCCCAGAGTCGTTTCCACGATTGATGAACCCCGGGGTGCGTTTACCTGTCGGTCATCAACACTCACATATTCGGCCGATTCTAGTCCGTTTGATGCACTATTACTCAGCGTTTTTGGGACCCAGAGGAATTTCCGCGATTGATGAACCCCGGGGTGCATTTATGTGTCCGTCGTCAACACTGACAGTTTTGGCCAATTCTGACAAGTTTCATGGACTATTACTCACCGTTTTGGGGTCCCGAAGCGATTTCCATAGTTGTTGAACCCCAAGGTGTGCTTACGTGTCGGTCATCAACAATCACAGTTTGGGCCGATTCTTGCCCGTTTCTTGGACTATTACTCTATTTTGGGGTCTCGTAGTCATTTCCATGATTGACGAACCCCAGAGTGCGTTTACGTGTCGGTCATCAACGCTCACATATTCGGCCGATTCTAGTCTGTTTTGTGCACTATTACTCAGTGTTTTGGGGACCCAGGGCGATTTCCACGATTGATGATTCCCGGGGTTCGTTTATGTGTCCGTCGTCAACACTGACAGTTTTGGCCAATTCTGACAAGTTTCATGGACTATTACTTACTGTTTTGGGGTCCCAAAGCGATTTCCATAGTTGTTGAACCCCAATGTGTGCTTACGTGTTGGTCATCAACACTCGAAGTTTTGACCGATTCTGGCCCGTTTCGTGGACTATTACTCACTGTTTTGGGGTCCCAAAGCGATTTCCATGGTTGTCGAACTCCAAGGTGCGCTTACGTGTCGGTCATCAACAATCATAGTTATGGCCGATTCTGGCCCGTTTCTTGGACTATTACTTTATTTTGGGGTCTCAGAGTCATTTCCACGATTGACGAACCCCGGGGTGCGTTTACGTGTCGGTCATCAACACTCACATATTCGGCCGATTATAGTCCGTTTAGTGCACTATTACTCAGCGTTTTGGGGACCCAGAGCGATTTCCACGATTGATGAACCCCAGAGTGAGTTTATGTGTCCGTCGTCAACACTGACAGTTTTGGCCAATTCTGACATGTTCCGTGGATTATTACTCACCGT
>NW_025225323.1:16480-17412 GCF_018294505.1 Triticum aestivum
CGATTCTTGCCCGTTTCTTGGACTATTACTCTCTTTTGGTGTCTCGGAGTCATTTCCATGATTAACGAACTCCGGGGTGCGTTTACATGTCGGTCATCAACACTCACATATTCGGCTGATTCTAGTCCGTTTCGTCCACTATTACTCAGCGTTTTGGGGACCCAGAGCGATTTCCATGATTCATGACCCCCGGGTGCGTTTATGTGTCCGTCATCAACACTCACAGTTTTGGCCAATTCTGACATGTTTCGTGGAATATCACTCATCGTTTTGGGGTCCCGAAGCGATTTCCATAGTAGTTGAAACCCAAGGTGTCCTTACATGTTGGTCATCAACACTCACAGTTTTGGCCGATTCTGGCCCATTTCATGGACTATTACTCACTGTTTTGGGGTCCCAAAGTGATTTCCATGGTTGTCGAACTCCAAGGTGCGCTTACGTGTCGGTCATCAAGAATCACAGTTTGGGCCGATTGTGGCCCGTTTCTTGGACTATTACTCTATTTAGGGGTCCCAGAGTCGTTTCCACGATTGACGAACCCTGGGGTGCGTTTACCTGTTGGTCATCAACACTCACATATTCGGCCGATTCTAGTCCGTTTGATGCACTATTACTCAGCGTTTTTGGGACCCAGAGGAATTTCCGCGATTGATGAACCCCGGGGTGCATTTATGTGTCCGTCGTCAACACTGACAGTTTTGGCCAATTCTGACAAGTTTCATGGACTATTACTCACCGTTTTGGGGTCCCGAAGCGATTTCCATAGTTGTTGAACCCCAAGGTGTGCTTACGTGTCGGTCATCAACAATCACAGTTTGGGCCGATTCTTGCCCGTTTCTTGGACTATTACTCTATTTTGGGGTCTCGTAGTCATTTCCATGATTGACGAACCCCAGAGTGCGTTTACGTGTCGGTCATCAACGCTCACATAT
>NW_025225323.1:17422-18200 GCF_018294505.1 Triticum aestivum
TCTTGGACTATTACTCTATTTTGGGGTCTCGTAGTCATTTCCATGATTAACGAACCCCAGAGTGCGTTTACGTGTCGGTCATCAACGCTCACATATTCGGCCGATTCTAGTCTGTTTTGTGCACTATTACTCAGTGTTTTGGGGACCCAGGGCGATTTCCACGATTGATGATTCCCGGGGTTCGTTTATGTGTCCGTCGTCAAGACTGACAGTTTTGGCCAATTCTGACAAGTTTCATGGACTATTACTTACCGTTTTGGGGTCCCGAAGCGATTTCCATAGTTGTTGAACCCCAATGTGTGCTTACGTGTTGGTCATCAACACTCGAAGTTTTGACCGATTCTGGCCCGTTTCATGGACTATTACTCACTGTTTTGGGATCCCAAAGCGATTTCCATGGTTGTCGAACTCCAAGGTGCGCTTACGTGTCGGTCATCAACAATCATAGTTATGGCCGATTCTGGCCCGTTTCTTGGACTATTACTTTATTTTGGGGTCTCGGAGTCATTTCCATGATTGACGAACCCCGGGGTGCGTTTACGTGTCGTCATCAACACTCACATATTCGGCCGATTATAGTCCGTTTCGTGCACTATTACTCAGCGTTTTGGGGACCCAGAGCGATTTCCACGATTGATGAACCCCAGAGTGAGTTTATGTGTCCGTCGTCAACACTGACAGTTTTGGCCAATTCTGACATGTTCCGTGGATTATTACTCACCGTTTTGGGGTCCCAAGGTCATTTCCATAGGTTTTGAACCCCAAGGTGTGCTTACGT
>NW_025225323.1:18210-19153 GCF_018294505.1 Triticum aestivum
TCAGCGTTTTGGGGACCCAGAGCGATTTCCACGATTGATGAACCCCAGAGTGAGTTTATGTGTCTGTCGTCAACACTGACAGTTTTGGCCAATTCTGACATGTTCCGTGGATTATTACTCACCGTTTTGGGGTCCCAAGGTCATTTCCATAGGTTTTGAACCCCAAGGTGTGCTTACGTGTCGGTCATCAACAATCACAGTTTGGGCCGATTCTTGCCCGTTTCTTGGACTATTACTCTATTTTGGGGTCTCGGAGTCATTTCCACGATTAACGAACTCCGGGGTGCGTTTACGTGTCGGTCATCAACACTCACATATTCGGCTGATTCTAGTCCGTTTCGTCCACTATTACTCAGCGTTTTGGGGACCCAGAGCGATTTCCACGATTCATGAACCCCGGGTGCGTTTATGTGTCCATCATCAACACTCACAGTTTTGGCCAATTCTGACATGTTTCGTGGAATATTATTCATCGTATTGGGGGCCCGAAGCGATTTCCATAGTAGTTGAAACCCAAGGTGTCCTTACATGTTGGTCATCAACACTCACAGTTTTGGCCGACTCTGGCCCATTTCATGGACTATTACTCACTGTTTTGGGGTCCCAAAGTGATTTCCATGGTTGTCGAACTCCAAGGTGCGCTTACGTGTCGGTCATCAAGAATCACAGTTTGGGCCGATTGTGGCCCGTTTCTTGGACTATTACTCTATTTAGGGGTCCCAGAGTCGTTTCCACGATTGACGAACCCCGGGGTGCGTTTACCTGTCGGTCATCAACACTCACATATTCGGCCGATTCTAGTCCGTTTGATGCACTATTACTCAGCGTTTTTGGGACCCAGAGGAATTTCCGCGATTGATGAACCCCGGGGTGCATTTATGTGTCCGTCGTCAACACTGACAGTTTTGGCCAATTCTGACAAGTTTCATGGACTATTACTCAC
>NW_025225323.1:19241-23240 GCF_018294505.1 Triticum aestivum
TATTACTCTATTTTGGGGTCTCGTAGTCATTTCCATGATTGACGAACCCCAGAGTGCGTTTACGTGTCGGTCATCAACACTCACATATTCGGCCGATTCTAGTCTGTTTTGTGCACTATTACTCAGTGTTTTGGGGACCCAGGGCGATTTCCACGATTGATGATTCCCGGGGTTCGTTTATGTGTCCGTCGTCAACACTGACAGTTTTGGCCAATTCTGACAAGTTTCATGGACTATTACTTACCGTTTTGGGGTCCCAAAGCGATTTCCATAGTTGTTGAACCCCAATGTGTGCTTACGTGTTGGTCATCAACACTCGAAGTTTTGACCGATTCTGGCCCGTTTCATGGACTATTACTCACTGTTTTGGGATCCCAAAGCGATTTCCATGGTTGTCGAACTCCAAGGTGCGCTTACGTGTCGGTCATCAACAATCATAGTTATGGCCGATTCTGGCCCGTTTCTTGGACTATTACTTTATTTTGGGGTCTCGGAGTCATTTCCACGATTGACGAACCCCGGGGTGCGTTTACGTGTCGTCATCAACACTCACATATTCGGCCGATTATAGTCCGTTTCGTGCACTATTACTCAGCGTTTTGGGGACCCAGAGCGATTTCCACGATTGATGAACCCCAGAGTGAGTTTATGTGTCCGTCGTCAACACTGACAGTTTTGGCCAATTCTGACATGTTCCGTGGATTATTACTCACCGTTTTGGGGTCCCAAGGTCATTTCCATAGGTTTTGAACCCCAAGGTGTGCTTACGTGTCGGTCATCAACAATCACAGTTTGGGCCGATTCTTGCCCGTTTCTTGGACTATTACTCTATTTTGGGGTCTCGTAGTCATTTCCATGATTGACGAACCCCAGAGTGCGTTTACGTGTCGGTCATCAACGCTCACATATTCGGCCGATTCTAGTCTGTTTTGTGCACTATTACTCAGTGTTTTGGGGACCCAGGGCGATTTCCACGATTGATGATTCCCGGGGTTCGTTTATGTGTCCGTCGTCAACACTGACAGTTTTGGCCAATTCTGACAAGTGTCATGGACTATTACTTACCGTTTTGGGGTCCCAAAGCGATTTCCATAGTTGTTGAACCCCAATGTGTGCTTACGTGTTGGTCATCAACACTCGAAGTTCTGACCGATTCTGGCCCGTTTCGTGGACTATTACTCACTGTTTTGGGGTCCCAAAGCGATTTCCATGGTTGTCGAACTCCAAGGTGCGCTTACGTGTCGGTCATCAACAATCATAGTTATGGCCGATTCTGGCCCGTTTCTTGGACTATTACTTTATTTTGGGGTCTCAGAGTCATTTCCACGATTGACGAACCCCGCGGTGCGTTTACGTGTCGGTCATCAACACTCACATATTCGGCCGATTATAGTCCGTTTCGTGCACTATTACTCAGCGTTTTGGGGACCCAGAGCGATTTCCACGATTGATGAACCCCAGAGTGAGTTTATGTGTCCGTCGTCAACACTGACAGTTTTGGCCAATTCTGACATGTTCCGTGGATTATTACTCACCGTTTTGGGGTCCCAAGGTCATTTCCATAGGTTTTGAACCCCAAGGTGTGCTTACGTGTCGGTCATCAACAATCACAGTTTGGGCCGATTCTTGCCCGTTTCTTGGACTATTACTCTCTTTTGGTGTCTCGGAGTCATTTCCATGATTAACGAACTCCGGGGTGCGTTTACGTGTCGGTCATCAACACTCACATATTCGGCTGATTCTAGTCCGTTTCGTCCACTATTACTCAGCGTTTTGGGGACCCAGAGCGATTTCCACGATTCATGAACCCCGGGTGTGTTTATGTGTCCGTCATCAACACTCACAGTTTTGGCCAATTCTGACATGTTTCGTGGAATATTACTCATTGTTTTGGGGTCCCGAAGCAATTTCCATAGTAGTTGAAACCCAAGGTGTCCTTACATGTTGGTCATCAACACTCACAGTTTTGGCCGATTCTGGCCCATTTCATGGACTATTACTCACTGTTTTGGGGTCCCAAAGTGATTTCCATGGTTGTCGAACTCCAAGGTGCGCTTACGTGTCGGTCATCAAGAATCACAGTTTGGGCCGATTGTGGCCCGTTTCTTGGACTATTACTCTATTTAGGGGTCCCAGAGTCGTTTCCACGATTGACGAACCCCGGGGTGCGTTTACCTGTCGGTCATCAACACTCACATATTCGGCCGATTCTAGTCCGTTTGATGCACTATTACTCAGCGTTTTTGGGACCCAGAGGAATTTCCGCGATTGATGAACCCCGGGGTGCATTTATGTGTCCGTCGTCAACACTGACAGTTTTGGCCAATTCTGACAAGTTTCATGGACTATTACTCACCGTTTTGGGGTCCCGAAGCGATTTCCATAGTTGTTGAACCCCAAGGTGTGCTTACGTGTCGGTCATCAACAATCACAGTTTGGGCCGATTCTTGCCCGTTTCTTGGACTATTACTCTATTTTGGGGTCTCGTAGTCATTTCCATGATTGACGAACCCCAGAGTGCGTTTACGTGTCGGTCATCAACGCTCACATATTCGGCCGATTCTAGTCTGTTTTGTGCACTATTACTCAGTGTTTTGGGGACCCAGGGCGATTTCCACGATTGATGATTCCCGGGGTTCGTTTATGTGTCCGTCGTCAACACTGACAGTTTTGGCCAATTCTGACAAGTTTCATGGACTATTACTTACCGGTTTGGGGTCCCGAAGCGATTTCCATAGTTGTTGAACCCCAATGTGTGCTTACGTGTTGGTCATCAACACTCGAAGTTTTGACCGATTCTGGCCCGTTTCATGGACTATTACTCACTGTTTTGGGGTCCCAAAGCGATTTCCATGGTTGTCGAACTCCAAGGTGCGCTTACGTGTCGGTCATCAACAATCATAGTTATGGCCGATTCTTGCCCGTTTCTTGGACTATTACTTTATTTTGGGGTCTCGGAGTCATTTCCACGATTGACGAACCCCGGGGTGCGTTTACGTGTCGGTCATCAACACTCACATATTCGGACGATTATAGTCCGTTTCGTGCACTATTAATCAGCGTTTTGGGGACCCAGAGCGATTTCCACGATTGATGAACCCCAGAGTGAGTTTATGTGTCTGTCGTCAACACTGACAGTTTTGGCCAATTCTGACATGTTCCGTGGATTATTACTCACCGTTTTGGGGTCCCAAGGTCATTTCCATAGGTTTTGAACCCCAAGGTGTGCTTACGTGTCGGTCATCAACAATCACAGTTTGGGCCGATTCTTGCCCGTTTCTTGGACTATTACTCTATTTTGGGGTCTCGGAGTCATTTCCACGATTAACGAACTCCGGGGTGCGTTTACGTGTCGGTCATCAACACTCACATATTCGGCTGATTCTAGTCCGTTTCGTCCACTATTACTCAGCGTTTTGGGGACCCAGAGCGATTTCCACGATTCATGAACCCCGGGTGCGTTTAAGTGTCCATCATCAACACTCACAGTTTTGGCCAATTCTGACATGTTTCGTGGAATATTACTCATCGTATTGGGGGCCCGAAGCGATTTCCATAGTAGTTGAAACCCAAGGTGTCCTTACATGTTGGTCATCAACACTCACAGTTTTGGCTGACTCTGGCCCATTTCATGGACTATTACTCACTGTTTTGGGGTCCCAAAGTGATTTCCATGGTTGTCGAACTCCAAGGTGCGCTTACGTGTCGGTCATCAAGAATCACAGTTTAGGCCGATTGTGGCCCGTTTCTTGGACTATTACTCTATTTAGGGGTCCCAGAGTCGTTTCCACGATTGACGAACCCCGGGGTGCGTTTACCTGTCGGTCATCAACACTCACATATTCGGCCGATTCTAGTCCGTTTGATGCACTATTACTCAGCGTTTTTGGGACCCAGAGGAATTTCCGCGATTGATGAACCCCGGGGTGCATTTATGTGTCCGTCGTCAACACTGACAGTTTTGGCCAATTCTGACAAGTTTCATGGACTATTACTCAC
>NW_025225323.1:23250-25818 GCF_018294505.1 Triticum aestivum
TCAGCGTTTTGGGGACCCAGAGCGATTTCCACGATTGATGAACCCCAGAGTGAGTTTATGTGTCTGTCGTCAACACTGACAGTTTTGGCCAATTCTGACATGTTCCGTGGATTATTACTCACCGTTTTGGGGTCCCAAGGTCATTTCCATAGGTTTTGAACCCCAAGGTGTGCTTACGTGTCGGTCATCAACAATCACAGTTTGGGCCGATTCTTGCCCGTTTCTTGGACTATTACTCTATTTTGGGGTCTCGGAGTCATTTCCACGATTAACGAACTCCGGGGTGCGTTTATGTATCGGTCATCAACACTCACATATTCGGCTGATTCTAGTCCGTTTCGTCCACTATTACTCAGCGTTTTGGGGACCCAGAGCGATTTCCACGATTCATGAACCCCGGGTGCGTTTATGTGTCCATCATCAACACTCACAGTTTTGGCCAATTCTGACATGTTTCGTGGAATATTACTCATCGTATTGGGGTCCCGAAGCGATTTCCATAGTAGTTGAATCCCAAGCTGTCCTTACATGTTGGTCATCAACACTCACAGTTTTGGCCGATTCTGGCCCATTTCATGGACTATTACTCACTGTTTTGGGGTCCCAAAGTGATTTCCATGGTTGTCGAACTCCAAGGTGCGTTTACGTGTCGGTCATCAAGAATCACAGTTTGGGCCGATTGTGGCCCGTTTCTTGGACTATTACTCTATTTAGGGGTCCCAGAGTCGTTTCCACGATTGACGAACCCCGGGGTGCGTTTACCTGTCGGTCATCAACACTCACATATTCGGCCGATTCTAGTCCGTTTGATGCACTATTACTCAGCGTTTTTGGGACCCAGAGGAATTTCCGCGATTGATGAACCCCGGGGTGCATTTATGTGTCCGTCGTCAACACTGACAGTTTTGGCCAATTCTGACAAGTTCCATGGACTATTACTCACCGGTTTGGGGTCCCAAAGAGATTTCCATAGTTGTTGAACCCCATGGTGTGCTTACGTGTCGGTCATCAACAATCACAGTTTGGGCCGATTCTTGCCCGTTTCTTGGACTATTACTCTATTTTGGGGTCTCGTAGTCATTTCCATGATTGACGAACCCCAGAGTGCGTTTACGTGTCGGTCATCAACGCTCACATATTCGGCCGATTCTAGTCTGTTTTGTGCACTATTACTCAGTGTTTTGGGGACCCAGGGCGATTTCCACGATTGATGATTCCCGGGGTTCGTTTATGTGTCCGTCGTCAACACTGACAGTTTTGGCCAATTCTGACAAGTTTCATGGACTATTACTTACCGTTTTGGGGTCCCGAAGCGATTTCCATAGTTGTTGAACCCCAATGTGTGCTTACGTGTTGGTCATCAACACTCGAAGTTCTGACCGATTCTGGCCCGTTTCATGGACTATTACTCACTGTTTTGGGGTCCCAAAGCGATTTCCATGGTTGTCGAACTCCAAGGTGCGCTTACGTGTCGGTCATCAACAATCATAGTTATGGCCGATTCTGGCCCGTTTCTTGGACTATTACTTTATTTTGGGGTCTCGGAGTCATTTCCACGATTGACGAACCCCGGGGTGCGTTTACGTGTCGGTCATCAACACTCACATATTCGGCCGATTATAGTCCGTTTCGTGCACTATTACTCAGCGTTTTGGGGACCCAGAGCGATTTCCACGATTGATGAACCCCAGAGTGAGTTTATGTGTCTGTCGTCAACACTGACAGTTTTGGCCAATTCTGACATGTTCCGTGGATTATTACTCACCGTTTTGGGGTCCCAAGGTCATTTCCATAGGTTTTGAACCCCAAGGTGTGCTTACGTGTCGGTCATCAACAATCACAGTTTGGGCCGATTCTTGCCCGTTTCTTGGACTATTACTCTATTTTGGGGTCTCGGAGTGATTTCCACGATTAATGAACTTCGGGGTGCGTTTACGTGTCGGTCATCAACACTCACATATTCGGCTGATTCTAGTCCGTTTCGTCCACTATTACTTAGCGTTTTGGGGACCCAGAGCGATTTCCACGATTCATGAACCCCGGGTGTGTTTATGTGTCCATCATCAACACTCATAGTTTTGGCCAATTCTGACATGTTTCGTGGAATATTACTCATCGTATTGGGGTCCCGAAGCGATTTCCATAGTAGTTGAATCCCAAGGTGTCCTTACATGTTGGTCATCAACACTCACAGTTTTGGCCGATTCTGGCCCATTTCATGGACTATTACTCACTGTTTTGGGGTCCCAAAGTGATTTCCATGGTTGTCGAACTCCAAGGTGCGCTTACGTGTCGGTCATCAAGAATCACAGTTTGGGCCGATTGTGGCCCGTTTCTTGGACTATTACTCTATTTAGGGGTCCCAGAGTCGTTTCCACGATTGACGAACCCCGGGGTGCGTTTACCTGTCGGTCATCAACACTCACATATTCGGCCGATTCTAGTCCGTTTGATGCACTATTACTCAGCGTTTTTGGGACCCAGAGGAATTTCCGCGATTGATGAACCCCGGGGTGCATTTATGTGTCCGTCGTCAACACTGACAGTTTTGGCCAATTCTGACAAGTT
>NW_025225323.1:25828-35094 GCF_018294505.1 Triticum aestivum
GGTGCGTTTACCTGTCGGTCATCAACACTCACATATTCGGCCGATTCTAGTCCGTTTGATGCACTATTACTCAGCGTTTTTGGGACCCAGAGGAATTTCCGCGATTGATGAACCCCGGGGTGCATTTATGTGTCCGTCGTCAACACTGACAGTTTTGGCCAATTCTGGCAAGTTTCATGGACTATTACTCACCGGTTTGGGGTCCCAAAGCGATTTCCATAGTTGTTGAACCCCATGGTGTGCTTACGTGTCGGTCATCAACAATCACAGTTTGGGCCGATTCTTGCCCGTTTCTTGGACTATTACTCTATTTTGGGGTCTCGTAGTCATTTCCATGATTGACGAACCCCAAAGTGCGTTTACGTGTCGGTCATCAACGCTCACATATTCGGCCGATTCTAGTCTATTTTGTGCACTATTACTCAGTGTTTTGGGGACCCAGGGCGATTTCCACGATTGATGATTCCCGGGGTTCGTTTATGTGTCCGTCGTCAACACTGACAGTTTTGGCCAATTCTGACAAGTTTCATGGACTATTACTTACCGTTTTGGGGTCCCGAAGCGATTTCCATAGTTGTTGAACCCCAATGTGTACTTACGTGTTGGTCATCAACACTCGAAGTTTTGACTGATTCTGGCCCGTTTCATGGACTATTACTCACTGTTTTGGGGTCCCAAAGCGATTTCCATGGTTGTCGAACTCCAAGGTGCGCTTACATGTCGGTCATCAATAATCACAGTTTGGGCCGATTCTGGCCCGTTTCTTGGACTATTACTCTATTTTGAGGTCTCGGAGTCATTTCCACGATTGACGAACCCCGGGGTGCGTTTACGTGTCGGTCATCAACACTCACATATTCGGCCGATTATAGTCCGTTTCGTGCACTATTACTCAGCGTTTTGGGGACCCAGAGCGATTTCCACGATTGATGAACCCCAGAGTGAGTTTATGTGTCTGTCGTCAACACTGACAGTTTTGGCCAATTCTGACATGTTCCGTGGATTATTACTCACCGTTTTGGGGTCCCATGGTCATTTCCATAGGTTTTGAACCCCAAGGTGTGCTTACGTGTCGGTCATCAACAATCACAGTTTGGGCCGATTCTTGCCCGTTTCTTGGACTATTACTCTATTTTGGGGTCTCGGAGTCATTTCCACGATTAACGAACTCCGGGGTGCGTTTACGTGTCGGGCATCAACACTCACATATTCGGCTGATTCTAGTCCGTTTCGTCCACTATTACTCAGCGTTTTGGGGACCCAGAGCGATTTCCACGATTCATGAACCTCGGGTGCGTTTATGTGTCCATCATCAACACTCACAGTTTTGGCCAATTCTGACATGTTTCGTGGAATATTACTCATCGTATTGGGGTCCCGAAGCAATTTCCATAGTAGTTGAATCCCAAGGTGTCCTTACATGTTGGTCATCAACACTCACAGTTTTGGCCGATTCTGGCCCATTTCATGGACTATTACTCACTGTTTTGGGGTCCCAAAGTGATTTCCATGGTTGTCGAACTCCAAGGTGCGCTTACGTGTCGGTCATCAAGAATCACAGTTTGGGCCGATTGTGGCCCGTTTCTTGGACTATTACTCTATTTAGGGGTCCCAGAGTCGTTTCCACGATTGACGAACCCCGGGGTGCGTTTACCTGTCGGTCATCAACACTCACATATTCGGCCGATTCTAGTCCGTTTGATGCACTATTACTCAGCGTTTTTGGGACCCAGAGGAATTTCCGCGATTGATGAACCCCGGGGTGCATTTATGTGTCCGTCGTCAACACTGACAGTTTTGGCCAATTCTGACAAGTTTCATGGACTATTACTCACCGTTTTGGGGTCCCGAAGCGATTTCCATAGTTGTTGAACCCCAAGGTGTGCTTACGTGTCGGTCATCAACAATCACAGTTTGGGCCGATTCTTGCCCGTTTCTTGGACTATTACTCTATTTTGGGGTCTCGTAGTCATTTCCATGATTGACGAACCCCAGAGTGCGTTTACGTGTCGGTCATCAACGCTCACATATTCGGCCGATTCTAGTCTGTTTTGTGCACTATTACTCAGTGTTTTGGGGACCCAGGGCGATTTCCACGATTGATGATTCCCGGGGTTCGTTTATGTGTCCGTCGTCAACACTGACAGTTTTGGCCAATTCTGACAAGTTTCATGGACTATTACTTACCGGTTTGGGGTCCCGAAGCGATTTCCATAGTTGTTGAACCCCAATGTGTGCTTACGTGTTGGTCATCAACACTCGAAGTTTTGACCGATTCTGGCCCGTTTCATGGACTATTACTCACTGTTTTGGGGTCCCAAAGCGATTTCCATGGTTGTCGAACTCCAAGGTGCGCTTACGTGTCGGTCATCAACAATCATAGTTATGGCCGATTCTTGCCCGTTTCTTGGACTATTACTTTATTTTGGGGTCTCGGAGTCATTTCCACGATTGACGAACCCCGGGGTGCGTTTACGTGTCGGTCATCAACACTCACATATTCGGACGATTATAGTCCGTTTCGTGCACTATTAATCAGCGTTTTGGGGACCCAGAGCGATTTCCACGATTGATGAACCCCAGAGTGAGTTTATGTGTCTGTCGTCAACACTGACAGTTTTGGCCAATTCTGACATGTTCCGTGGATTATTACTCACCGTTTTGGGGTCCCAAGGTCATTTCCATAGGTTTTGAACCCCAAGGTGTGCTTACGTGTCGGTCATCAACAATCACAGTTTGGGCCGATTCTTGCCCGTTTCTTGGACTATTACTCTATTTTGGGGTCTCGGAGTCATTTCCACGATTAACGAACTCCGGGGTGCGTTTACGTGTCGGTCATCAACACTCACATATTCGGCTGATTCTAGTCCGTTTCGTCCACTATTACTCAGCGTTTTGGGGACCCAGAGCGATTTCCACGATTCATGAACCCCGGGTGCGTTTATGTGTCCATCATCAACACTCACAGTTTTGGCCAATTCTGACATGTTTCGTGGAATATTACTCATCGTATTGGGGTCCCGAAGCGATTTCCATAGTAGTTGAATCCCAAGGTGTCCTTACATGTTGGTCATCAACACTCACAGTTTTGGCCGATTCTGGCCCATTTCATGGACTATTACTCACTGTTTTGGGGTCCCAAAGTGATTTCCATGGTTGTCGAACTCCAACGTGCGCTTACGTGTCGGTCATCAAGAATCACAGTTTGGGCCGATTGTGGCCCGTTTCTTGGACTATTACTCCATTTAGGGGTCCCAGAGTCGTTTCCACGATTGACGAACCCCGGGGTGCGTTTAACAGTCGGTCATCAACACTCACATATTCGGCCGATTCTAGTCCGTTTGATGCACTATTACTCAGCGTTTTTGGGACCCAGAGGAATTTCCGCGATTGATGAACCCCGGGGTGCATTTATGTGTCCGTCGTCAACACTGACAGTTTTGGCCAATTCTGACAAGTTTCATGGAC
The DNA here is from genome assembly GCF_018294505.1 of Triticum aestivum. NCBI lineage: Eukaryota > Viridiplantae > Streptophyta > Magnoliopsida > Poales > Poaceae > Triticum > Triticum aestivum. The sequence goes on from NW_025225323.1 coordinate 29,297, forward strand.
TATTACTCACCGGTTTGGGGTCCCATAGTGATTTCCATAGTTGTTGAACCCCATGGTGTGCTTACGTGTCGGTCATCAACAATCACAGTTTGGGCCGATTCTTGCCCGGTTCTTGGACTATTACTCTATTTTGGGGTCTCGTAGTCATTTCCATGATTGACGAACCCCAGAGTGCGTTTACGTGTCGGTCATCAACGCTCACATATTCAGCCGATTCTAGTCTGTTTTGTGCACTATTACTCAGTGTTTTGGGGACCCAGAGCGATTTCCACGATTGATGATTCCCGGGGTTCGTTTATGTGTCCGTCGTCAACACTGACAGTTTTGGCCAATTCTGACAAGTTTCATGGACTATTACTTACCGGTTTGGGGTCCCGAAGCGATTTCCATAGTTGTTGAACCCCAATGTGTGCTTACGTGTTGGTCATCAACACTCGAAGTTTTGACCGATTCTGGCCCGTTTCATGGACTATTACTCACTGTTTTGGGGTCCCAAAGCGATTTCCATGGTTGTCGAACTCCAAGGTGCGCTTACGTGTCGGTCATCAACAATCATAGTTATGGCCGATTCTTGCCCGTTTCTTGGACTATTACTTTATTTTGGGGTCTCGGAGTCATTTCCACGATTGACGAACCCCGGGGTGCGTTTACGTGTCGGTCATCAACACTCACATATTCGGCCGATTATAGTCCGTTTCGTGCACTATTACTCAGCGTTTTGGGGACCCAAAGCGATTTCCATGATTGATGAACCACAGAGTGAGTTTATGTGTCTGTCGTCAACACTGACAGTTTTGGCCAATTCTGACATGTTCCGTGGATTATTACTCACCGTTTTGGGGTCCCAAGGTCATTTCCATAGGTTTTGAACCCCAAGGTGTGCTTACGTGTCGGTCATCAACAATCACAGTTTGGGCCGATTCTTGCCCGTTTCTTGGACTATTACTCTATTTTGGGGTCTCGGAGTCATTTCCACGATTAACGAACTCCGGGGTGCGCTTACGTGTCGGTCATCAACACTCACATATTCGGCTGATTCTAGTCCGTTTCGTCCACTATTACTCAGCATTTTGGGGACCCAGAGCGATTTCCACGATTCATGAACCCCGGGTGCGTTTATGTGTCCATCATCAACACTCACAGTTTTGGCCAATTCTGACATGTTTCGTGGAATATTACTCATCGTATTGGGGTCCCGAAGCGATTTCCATAGTAGTTGAATCCCAAGGTGTCCTTACATGTTGGTCATCAACACTCACAGTTTTGGCCGATTCTGGCCCATTTCATGGACTATTACTCACTGTTTTGGGGTCCCAAAGTGATTTCCATGGTTGTCGAACTCCAAGGTGCGCTTACGTGTCGGTCATCAAGAATCACAGTTTGGGCCGATTGTGGCCCGTTTCTTGGACTATTACTCTATTTAGGGGTCCCAGAGTCGTTTCCACGATTGACGAACCCCGGGGTGCGTTTACCTGTCGGTCATCAACACTCACATATTCGGCCGATTCTAGTCCGTTTTATGCACTATTACTCAGCGTTTTTGGGACCCAGAGGAATTTCCGCGATTGATGAACCCCGGGGTGCATTTATGTGTCCGTCGTCAACACTGATAGTTTTGGCCAATTCTGACAAGTTTCATGGACTATTACTCACCGGTTTGGGGTCCCAAAGCGATTTCCATAGTTGTTGAACCCCATGGTGTGCTTACGTGTCGGTCATCAACAATCACAGTTTGGGCCGATTCTTGCCCGTTTCTTGGACTATTACTCTATTTTGGGGTCTCGTAGTCATTTCCATGATTGACGAACCCCAGAGTGCGTTTACGTGTCGGTCATCAACGCTCACATATTCGGCCGATTCTAGTCTGTTTTGTGCACTATTACTCAGTGTTTTGGGGACCCAGGGCGATTTCCACGATTGATGATTCCCGGGGTTCGTTTATGTGTCCGTCGTCAACACTGACAGTTTTGGCCAATTCTGACAAGTTTCATGGACTATTACTTACCGTTTTGGGGTCCCGAAGCGATTTCCATAGTTGTTGAACCCCAATGTGTGCTTACGTGTTGGTCATCAACACTCGAAGTTTTGACCGATTCTGTCCCGTTTCATGGACTATTACTCACTGTTTTGGGGTCCCAAAGCGATTTCCATGGTTGTCGAACTCCAAGGTGCGCTTACGTGTCGGTCATCAACAATCATAGTTTTTGCCGATTCTGGCCCGTTTCTTGGACTATTACTTTATTTTGGGGTCTCGGAGTCATTTCCACGATTGACGAACCCCGGGGTGCGTTTACGTGTCGGTCATCAACACTCACATATTCGGCCGATTATAGTCCGTTTCGTGCACTATTACTCAGCGTTTTGGGGACCCAGAGCGATTTCCACGATTGATGAACCCCAGAGTGAGTTTATGTGTCTGTCGTCAACACTGACAGTTTTGGCCAATTCTGACATGTTCCGTGGATTATTACTCACCGTTTTGGGGTCCCAAGGTCATTTCCATAGGTTTTGAACCCCAAGGTGTGCTTACGTGTCGGTCATCAACAATCACAGTTTGGGCCGATTCTTGCCCGTTTCTTGGACTATTACTCTATTTTGGGGTCTCGGAGTCATTTCCACGATTAACGAACTCCGGGGTGCGTTTACGTGTCGGTCATCAACACTCACATATTCGGCTGATTCTAGTCCGTTTCGTCCACTATTACTCAGCGTTTTGGGGACCCAGAGCGATTTCCACGATTCATGAACCCCGGGTGCGTTTATGTGTCCATCATCAACACTCACAGTTTTGGCCAATTCTGACATGTTTCGTGGAATATTACTCATCGTATTGGGGTCCCGAAGCAATTTCCATAGTAGTTGAATCCCAAGGTGTCCTTACATGTTGGTCATCAACACTCACAGTTTTGGCCGATTCTGGCCCATTTCATGGACTATTACTCACTGTTTTGGGGTCCCAAAGTGATTTCCATGGTTGTCGAACTCCAAGGTGCGCTTACGTGTCGGTCATCAAGAATCACAGTTTGGGCCGATTGTGGCCCGTTTCTTGGACTATTACTATATTTAGGGGTCCCAGAGTCGTTTCCACGATTGACGAACCCCGGGGTGCGTTTAACAATCGGTCATCAACACTCACATATTCGGCCGATTCTAGTCCGTTTTATGCACTATTACTCAGCGTTTTTGTGACCCAGAGGAATTTCCGCGATTGATGAACCCCGGGGTGCATTTATGTGTCCGTCGACAACACTGACAGTTTTGGCCAATTCTGACAAGTTTCATGGACTATTACTCACCGGTTTGGGGTCCCATAGTGATTTCCATAGTTGTTGAACCCCATGGTGTGCTTACGTGTCGGTCATCAACAATCACAGTTTGGGCCGATTCTTGCCCGGTTCTTGGACTATTACTCTATTTTGGGGTCTCGTAGTCATTTCCATGATTGACGAACCCCAGAGTGCGTTTACGTGTCGGTCATCAACGCTCACATATTCAGCCGATTCTAGTCTGTTTTGTGCACTATTACTCAGTGTTTTGGGGACCCAGAGCGATTTCCACGATTGATGATTCCCGGGGTTCGTTTATGTGTCCGTCGTCAACACTGACAGTTTTGGCCAATTCTGACAAGTTTCATGGACTATTACTTACCGGTTTGGGGTCCCGAAGCGATTTCCATAGTTGTTGAACCCCAATGTGTGCTTACGTGTTGGTCATCAACACTCGAAGTTTTGACCGATTCTGGCCCGTTTCATGGACTATTACTCACTGTTTTGGGGTCCCAAAGCGATTTCCATGGTTGTCGAACTCCAAGGTGCGCTTACGTGTCGGTCATCAACAATCATAGTTATGGCCGATTCTTGCCCGTTTCTTGGACTATTACTTTATTTTGGGGTCTCGGAGTCATTTCCACGATTGACGAACCCCGGGGTGCGTTTACGTGTCGGTCATCAACACTCACATATTCGGCCGATTATAGTCCGTTTCGTGCACTATTACTCAGCGTTTTGGGGACCCAAAGCGATTTCCATGATTGATGAACCACAGAGTGAGTTTATGTGTCTGTCGTCAACACTGACAGTTTTGGCCAATTCTGACATGTTCCGTGGATTATTACTCACCGTTTTGGGGTCCCAAGGTCATTTCCATAGGTTTTGAACCCCAAGGTGTGCTTACGTGTCGGTCATCAACAATCACAGTTTGGGCCGATTCTTGCCCGTTTCTTGGACTATTACTCTATTTTGGGGTCTCGGAGTCATTTCCACGATTAACGAACTCCGGGGTGCGCTTACGTGTCGGTCATCAACACTCACATATTCGGCTGATTCTAGTCCGTTTCGTCCACTATTACTCAGCATTTTGGGGACCCAGAGCGATTTCCACGATTCATGAACCCCGGGTGCGTTTATGTGTCCATCATCAACACTCACAGTTTTGGCCAATTCTGACATGTTTCGTGGAATATTACTCATCGTATTGGGGTCCCGAAGCGATTTCCATAGTAGTTGAATCCCAAGGTGTCCTTACATGTTGGTCATCAACACTCACAGTTTTGGCCGATTCTGGCCCATTTCATGGACTATTACTCACTGTTTTGGGGTCCCAAAGTGATTTCCATGGTTGTCGAACTCCAAGGTGCGCTTACGTGTCGGTCATCAAGAATCACAGTTTGGGCCGATTGTGGCCCGTTTCTTGGACTATTACTCTATTTAGGGGTCCCAGAGTCGTTTCCACGATTGACGAACCCCGGGGTGCGTTTACCTGTCGGTCATCAACACTCACATATTCGGCCGATTCTAGTCCGTTTGATGCACTATTACTCAGCGTTTTTGGGACCCAGAGGAATTTCCGCGATTGATGAACCCCAGGGTGCATTTATGTGTCCGTCGTCAACACTGACAGTTTTGGCCAATTCTGACAAGTTTCATGGACTATTACTCACCGGTTTGGGGTCCCAAAGCGATTTCCATAGTTGTTGAACCCCATGGTGTGCTTACGTGTCGGTCATCAACAATCACAGTTTGGGCTGATTCTTGCCCGTTTCTTGGACTATTACTCTATTTTGGGGTCTCGTAGTCATTTCCATGATTGACGAACCCCAGAGTGCGTTTACGTGTCGGTCATCAACGCTCACATATTCGGCCGATTCTAGTCTGTTTTGTGCACTATTACTCAGTGTTTTGGGGACCCAGGGCGATTTCCACGATTGATGATTCCCGGGGTTCGTTTATGTGTCCGTCGTCAACACTGACAGTTTTGGCCAATTCTGACAAGTTTCATGGACTATTACTTACCGTTTTGGGGTCCCGAAGCGATTTCCATAGTTGTTGAACCCCAATGTGTGCTTACGTGTTGGTCATCAACACTCGAAGTTTTGACCGATTCTGGCCCGTTTCATGGACTATTACTCACTGTTTTGGGGTCCCAAAGCGATTTCCATGGTTGTCGAACTCCAAGGTGCGCTTACGTGTCGGTCATCAACAATCATAGTTATGGCCGATTCTGGCCCGTTTCTTGGACTATTACTTTATTTTGGGGTCTCGGAGTCATTTCCACGATTGACGAACCCCAGGGTGCGTTTACGTGTCGGTCATCAACACTCACATATTCGGACGATTATAGTCCGTTTCGTGCACTATTAATCAGCGTTTTGGGGACCCAGAGCGATTTCCACGATTGATGAACCCCAGAGTGAGTTTATGTGTCTGTCGTTAACACTGACAGTTTTGGCCAATTCTGACATGTTCCGTGGATTATTACTCACCGTTTTGGGGTCCCAAGGTCATTTCCATAGGTTTTGA
>NW_025225323.1:38158-39733 GCF_018294505.1 Triticum aestivum
GAGTCATTTCCACGATTAACGAACTCCGGGGTGCGTTTACGTGTCGGTCATCAACACTCACATATTCGGCTGATTCTAGTCCGTTTCGTCCACTATTACTCAGCGTTTTGGGGACCCAGAGCGATTTCCACGATTCATGAACCCCGGGTGCGTTTATGTGTCCATCATCAACACTCACAGTTTTGGCCAATTCTGACATGTTTCGTGGAATATTACTCATCGTATTGGGGTCCCGAAGCGATTTCCATAGTAGTTGAATCCCAAGGTGTCCTTACATGTTGGTCATCAACACTCACAGTTTTGGCCGATTCTGGCCCATTTCATGGACTATTACTCACTGTTTTGGGGTCCCAAAGTGATTTCCATGGTTGTCGAACTCCAAGGTGCGCTTACGTGTCGGTCATCAAGAATCACAGTTTGGGCCGATTGTGGCCCGTTTCTTGGACTATTACTCTATTTAGGGGTCCCAGAGTCGTTTCCACGATTGACGACACCCGGGGTGCGTTTACCTGTCGGTCATCAACACTCACATATTCGGCCGATTCTAGTCCGTTTGATGCACTATTACTCAGCGTTTTTGGGACCCAGAGGAATTTCCGCGATTGATGAACCCCGGGGTGCATTTATGTGTCCGTCGTCAACACTGACAGTTTTGGCCAATTCTGACAAGTTTCATGGACTATTACTCACTGTTTTGGGGTCCCAAAGCGATTTCCATAGTTGTTGAACCCCATGGTGTGCTTACGTGTCGGTCATCAACAATCACAGTTTGGGCCGATTCTTGCCCGTTTCTTGGACTATTACTCTATTTTGGGGTCTCGTAGTCATTTCCATGATTGACGAACCCCAGAGTGCGTTTACGTGTCGGTCATCAACGCTCACATATTTGGCCGATTCTAGTCTGTTTTGTGCACTATTACTCAGTGTTTTGTGGACCCAGGGCGATTTCCACGATTGATGATTCCCTGGGTTCGTTTATGTGTCCGTCGTCAACACTGACAGTTTTGGCCAATTCTGACAAGTTTCATGGACTATTACTTACCGTCTTGTGGTCCCGAAGCAATTTCCATAGTTGTTGAACCCCAATGTGTGCTTACGTGTTGGTCATCAACACTCGAAGTTTTGACCGATTCTGGCCCGTTTCATGGACTATTACTCACTGTTTTGGGGTCCCAAAGCGATTTCCATGGTTGTCGAACTCCAAGGTGCGCTTACGTGTCGGTCATCAACAATCATAGTTATGGCCGATTCTGGCCCGTTTCTTGGACTATTACTTTATTTTGGGGTCTCAGAGTCATTTCCACGATTGACGAACCCCGGGGTGCGTTTACGTGTCGGTCATCAACACTCACATATTGGGCCGATTATAGTCCGTTTCGTGCACTATTACTCAGTGTTTTGGGGACCCAGAGCGATTTCCATGATTGATGAACCCGAGAGTGAGTTTATGTGTCCGTCATCAACACTGACAGTTTTGGCCAATTCTGACATGTTCCGTGGATTATTACTCACCGTTTTGGGGTCCCAAGGTCATTTCCATAGGTTTTGAACCCCAAGGTGTGCTTACGTGTCGGT
>NW_025225323.1:39868-42950 GCF_018294505.1 Triticum aestivum
CAGAGTGAGTTTATGTGTCTGTCGTCAACACTGACAGTTTTGGCCAATTCTGACATGTTCCGTGGATTATTACTCACCGTTTTGGGGTCCCAAGGTCATTTCCATAGGTTTTGAACCCCAAGGTGTGCTTACGTGTCGGTCATCAACAATCACAGTTTGGGCCGATTCTTGCCCGTTTCTTGGACTATTACTCTATTTTGGGGTCTCGGAGTCATTTCCATGATTAACGAACTCCGGGGTGCGTTTACGTGTCGGTCATCGACACTCACATATTCGGCTGATTCTAGTCCGTTTCGTCCACTATTACTCAGCGTTTTGGGGACCCAGAGCGATTTCCACGATTCATGAACCCCGGGTGTGTTTATGTGTCCGTCATCAACACTCACAGTTTTGGCCAATTCTGACATGTTCCGTGGAATATTACTCATCGTTTTGGGGTCCCGAAGCGATTTCCATAGTAGTTGAAACCCAAGGTGTCCTTACATGTTGGTCATCAACACTCACAGTTTTGGCCGATTCTGGCCCATTTCATGGACTATTACTCACTGTTTTGGGGTCCCAAAGTGATTTCCATGGTTGTCGAACTCCAAGTCGCTTACGTTTCGGTCATTAAGAATCACAGTTTGGGCCGATTGTGGCCCGTTTCTTGGACTATTACTCTATTTAGGGGTCCCAGAGTCGTTTCCACGATTGACGAACCCCGGGGTGCGTTTACCTGTCGGTCATCAACACTCACATATTCGGCCGATTCTATTCCGTTTCATGCACTATTACTCAGCGTTTTTGGGACCCAGAGGAATTTCCGCGATTGATGAACCCCGGGGTGCATTTATGTGTCCGTCGTCAACACTGACAGTTTTGGCCAATTCTGACAAGTTTCATGGACTATTACTCACCGTTTTGGGGTCCCGAAGCGATTTCCATAGTTGTTGAACCCCAAGGTGTGCTTACGTGTCGGTCATCAACAATCACAGTTTGGGCCGATTCTTGCCCGTTTCTTGGACTATTACTCTATTTTGGGGTCTCGTAGTCATTTCCATGATTGATGAACCCCAAAGTGCGTTTACGTGTCGGTCATCAACGCTCACATATTGCGGCCGATTCTAGTCTGTTTTGTGCACTATTACTCAGTGTTTTGGGGACCCAGGGCGATTTCCACGATTGATGATTCTCGGGGTTCGTTTATGTGTCCGTCGTCAACACTGACAGTTTTGGCCAATTCTGACAAGTTTCATGGACTATTACTTACCGTCTTGGGGTCCCGAAGCGATTTCCATAGTTGTTGAACCCCAATGTGTGCTTACGTGTTGGTCATCAACACTCGAAGTTTTGACCGATTCTGGCCCGTTTCATGGACTATTACTCACTATTTTGGGGTCCCAAAGCGATTTCCATGGTTGTTGAACTCCAAGGTGCGCTTACGTGTCGGTCATCAACAATCATAGTTATAGCCGATTCTGGCCCGTTTCTTGGACTATTACTTTATTTTGGGGTCTCGGAGTCATTTCCACGATTGACGAACCCGGGGGTGCGTTTGTGTGTCGGTCATGAACACTCACATATTCGGCCGATTCTATTCCGTTTCATGCACTATTACTCAGTGTTTTGGGGACCCAGAGCAATTTCCACGATTGATGAACACCGGGGTGCGTTTATGTGTCCGTCGTCAACACAGACAGTTTTGGCCAATTCTGACATGTATCGTGGACTATTACTCACCATTTTGGGGTCCCAATGCGATTTCCATAGTTGTTGAACCCCAAGGTGTGCTTACGTGTTGGTCATCAACACTCGCGGTTTTGGCCGATTCTGACCCGTTTCATGGACTATTACTCACCGTTTTGGGGTCCCAAAGCGATTTCCTTGGTTGTCGAACTCCAAGGTGCGCTTACGTGTCGGTCATCAATAATCACAGTTTGGGCCGATTCTGGCCCGTTTCTTGGACTATTACTCTATTCTGAGGTCTCGGAGTCATTTCCACGATTGACGAACCCCGGGGTGCGTTTACGTGTCGGTCATCAACACTCACATATTCGGCCGATTATAGTCCGTTTCGTGCACTATTACTCAGCGTTTTGGGGACCCAGAGCGATTTCCACGATTGATGAAGCCCAGAGTGAGTTTATGTGTCTGTCGTCAACACTGACAGTTTTGGCCAATTCTGACATGTTTCATGGATTATTACTCACCGTTTTGGGGTCCCAAGGTCATTTCCATAGGTTTTGAACCCCAAGGTGTGCTTACGTGTCGGTCATCAACAATCACAGTTTGGGCCGATTCTTGCCCGTTTCTTGGACTATTACTCTATTTTGGGGTCTCGGAGTCATTTCCATGATTAACGAACTCTAGGGTGCGTTTACGTGTCGGTCATCAACACTCACATATTCGGCTGATTCTAGTCCGTTTCGTCCACTATTACTCAGCGTTTTGGGGACCCAGAGCGATTTCCACGATTCATGAACCCCGGGTGTGTTTATGTGTCCGTCATCAACACTCACAGTTTTGGCCAATTCTGACATGTTTCGTGGAATATTACTCATCGTTTTGGGGTCCCGAAGCGATTTCCATAGTAGTTGAAACCCAAGGTGTCCTTACATGTTGGTCATCAACACTCACAATTTTGGCCAATTCTGGCCTACTTCATGGACTATTACTTACTGTTTTGGGGTCCCAAAGCAATTTCCATGGTTGTCGAACTCCAAGGTGCGCTTATGTGTCGGTCATCAAGAATCGCCGTTTGGGCTGATTGTGGCCCGTTTCTTGGACTATTACTCTATTTTGGGGTCTCAGAGTCATTTCCACGATTGACGAACCCCGGGGTGCATTTACGTGTCGGTCATCAACACTCACATATTCAGCCGGTTCTAGTCCATTTGATGCACTATTACTCAGCGTTTTTGGGACCCAGAGGAATTTCCGCGATTGATGAACCCCGGGGTGCATTTATGTCTCCGTCGTCAACACTGTCAGTTTTGGCCAATTCTCACAAGTTTCATGGATTATTACTCACCGTTTTGGGGTCCCGAAGTGATTTCCATAGTTGTTGAACCCCAAGGTGCGCTTACGTATCGGTCATCAAAAA
>NW_025225323.1:43152-47587 GCF_018294505.1 Triticum aestivum
GGTCATCAAAAATCACAGTTTGGGCCGATTCTTGCCCGTTTCTTGGACTATTACTCTATTTTGGGGTCTCGTAGTCATTTCCATGATTGACGAACCCCGGGGTGCGTTTACGTGTCGGTCATCAACACTCACAAATTCGGCCGATTATAGTCCGTTTCGTGCACTATTACTCAGCGTTTTGGGGACTCAGAGCGATTTCCATGATAGAGGAACCCCGGGTGCGTTTATGTGTCCGTCGTCAACACTCACAGTTTTGGCCAATTCTGACATGTTTCGTGGAATATTACTCATCTTTTTGGGGTCCCGAAGTGATTTCCATAGTAGTTGAACCCCAAGGTGTCCTTACGTGTTGGTCATCTACACTCACAGTTTTGGCCAATTCTGAACTGTTTCATGGACTATTGCTCACCGTTTTGGGGTCCCGAAGCGATTTCCATAGGTTTTGAACCCCAAGGCGTGCTTACGTGTCGGTCGTCAACACCCGCAGTTTTGGCCGATTCTGGCCCGTTTCATGGACTATTACTCATTGTTTTGGGGCCCCAAAGCGATTTCCATGGTTGTCAAACTCCAAGGTGCGCTTACGTGTCGGTCATCAACAATCACAGTTTGGGCCGATTCTGGCCCGTTTCTTGGACTATTACTCTATTTTGGGGTCTCGGAGTCATTTCCACGATTGACGAACCCCGGGGTGCGTTTACGTGTCTGTCATCAACACTCACATATTCGGCCGATTCTACTCTGCTTCATGCACTATTACTCAGTGTTTTGGGGACCCAGAGGGATTTCCACGATTGATGAACCCCTGGGTGCGTTTATGTGTCTGTCGTCAACTCTCACAGTTTTGTCCAATTCTGACAAGTTTCGTGGACTACTACTCACCGTTTGGGGTCCCGAAGCGATTTCCATAGTTGTTGAACCCCAAGGTATCCTTACATGCGTTTACGTGTCGGTCATCAACACTCACATATTCGGCCGATTCTAGTCCGTTTCATGCACTATTACTCTGCGTTTTTGGGACCCAAAGGAATTTCCGTGATTGATGAACCCCGGGGTGCGTTTATGTGTCCGTCGTCAACACTGACAGTTTTGGCCAATCCTGACAAGTTTCATGGACTATTACTCACCGTTTTGGGGTCCCGAAGCAATTTCCATAGTTGTTGAACCCCAAGGTGTCCTTACGTTTTGGTCATCAACACTCACAGTTTTGGCCGATTTTGGCCCGTTTCATGGACTATTACTCACCGTTTTGGGGTCCCAAAGCGAATTCAATGGTTGTCGAACTCCAAGGTGCGCATTTCGGTCATCAAGAATCACAGTTTGGGCCGATTCTGGCCCGTTTCTTGGACTATTACTCTATTTTGTGGTCTCAGAGTCATTTCCACGATTGACGAACCCCGGGTGCGTTTACGTGTTGGTCATCAACACTCACATATTCGGTCGATTCTAGTCCGTTTCATGCACTATTACTCAGTGTTTTTGGGACACAGAGCAATTTCCGCGATTGATGAACCTCGGGTTGCATTTATGTGTCCATCGTCAATACTCATAGTGTTGGCCAATTCTGACAAGTTTTGAGGACTATTACTCACCGTTTTGGGGTCCCGAAGCGATTTCCATAGTTTTTGAACCCCAAGGTGTGCTTACGTGTCGATCATCAACACTCGCAGTTTTGGCCAGTTCTGACATGTTTTGTGTACTATTACTCACCGTTTTGGGGTCCCAATGCGATTTCCATAGTTGTTGAACCCCAAGGTGTGCTTACGTTTTGGTCATCAACACTCGCAGTTTTGGCCGATTCTGGCCCGCTTCATTGACTATTACTCACCGTTTTGGGATCCCAAAGCGATTTCCACGGTTGTCGAACTCCAAGGTGCGCTTACGTTTCGGTCATCAACAATCATAGTTTGGGTCGATTCTTGCCCGTTTCTTGGACTGTTACTCCATTTTGTGGTCTCAGAGTCATTTCCATGATTGACGAACCCAAGGTGCGTTAACGTGTCGGTCATCAACACTCACATATTTGGTGAATCGTGTCCGTTTCGTGCACTATTACTTAGCATTTTGGAGACCCAGAGGGATTTCCACGATTGGTGAACCCCGGGGTGCGTTTATGTGTCTGTCATCAACACTCACAGTTTTGTCCAATTCTGACCTGTTTCATGGACTATTACTCACCGTTTTGGGGTCCCGAAGCGATTTCCATAATTGTTGAATTCCAAGATTTGCTTACGTGTTGATCATCAACACTCACAGTTTTGGACGATTCTGGCCCGTTTCATGGACAATTACTCAGCGTTTTGGGGTCCCAAAGAGATTTCCATGGATGTCGAACTCCAAGGTGCGCTTACGTGTTGGTCATCAACAATCATAGTTTGGGCCGATTCTTGCCCGTTTCTTGGACTATTACTCTATTCTGGGGTCTACGAGTCATTTCCATGATTGACGAACCCCAGGGTGCGTTTCGTGTTGGTCATCAACACACACATATTTGGCCGAATCGTGTCTGTTTCGTGCACTATTACTCAGCGTTTTGGAGACCCAGAGGGATTTCCATGACTGATGAACCCCAGGGCCCGTTTATGTGTCTGTCATCAGCACTCATTGTTTGTCAAATTCTGACCTGTTTCATAGACTATTACTCACAGTTTGGGGTCCCGAAGCAATTTCTATAGTTGTTGAACCCCAAGGTGTCCTTACGTGTTGGTCATCAACACTCGCAGTTTTGGCAGATTCTGGCCCATTTCATGGACTATTACTCACCGTTTTGGGGTCCCAAAGCAATTTCCATGGTTGTCGAACTCCAAGGTGCGCTTATGTGTGGGTCATCAACAATCACAGTTTGGGCCGATTCTGGCCCGTTTCTTGGACTACTACTCTATTTTGGGGTCTCGGAGTCACTTCCACGATAGACGAACCCCGGGGTGCATTTACGTGTCGGTCATCAACACTCACATATTTAGTCGATTCTAGTCCGTTTTGTGCACTATTACTCAATGTTTTGGGGACCCAGAGCAATGTCCATCCTCAACACTCATAGTTTTGGCCAATTCTGACCTGTTTCATGGACTATTACTCACCGTTTTGGGGTCCCAAAGCGATTTCCATGGTTGTCGAACTCCAAGGTGCGCTTACGTGTCGGTCATCAACAATCACTGTTTGGGCCGATTCTTGCCCGTTTCTTGGACTATTACTCTATTTGGGGGTCTAGGAGTCATTTCCATGATTGACGAACCCCAGGGTGCGTTTACGTGTCGGTCATCAACACTCACATATTTGGCCGAATCGTATCCGTTTCGTGCACTATTACTCAGCGCTTTGGAGACCCAAAGGGATTTGCAGGATTGATGAACCCTAGGGTGCATTTATATCTCTGTCATCAACACTCACTGTTTTGTCCAATTCTGACCTGTTTCATGCACTATTACTCACCGTTTTGGGGTCCCGAAGCGATTTCCATAGTTGTTGAGCTCCAAGGTGTGCTTACGTGTTGGTCATCAATAATCATAGTTTGGGCCGATTCTGGCCCATTTCTTGGACTACTACTCTATTTTGGGGTCTCGGAGTCATTTCCATGATTGACGAACCCCAGGGCGCGTTTACGTGTCGGTTATCAACACTCACATATTTTGCCGAATCGTGTCCATTTCGTGCACTATTACTCAGGGTTTTGGGGACCCAGAGCGATTTCCACGATTGGCGAACCCCGGTTTATGTGTCCATCGTCAACACTCACAGTTTTGGCCAATTCCGACATGTTTCGTGGACTATTACTCACCATTTTTGGGTCCCGAAGCGATTTCTATCGTTGTTGAACCCCAAGGTGTGCTTACGTGTCAATCATCAACACTCGCAGTTTTGGCCAATTCTGACATGTTTTGTGTACTATTACTCACTGTTTTAGGGTCCCAATGCGATTTCCGTAGTTGTTGAACCCCAAGATGTGCTTACGTTTTGGTCATCAACACTCGCAGTTTTGGCCGATTCTGGCCCGTTCCATGGAATATTTCTCACCGCTTTGGGGTCCCAAAGCGATTTCCATGGTTGTTGAACTCTAAGGTGCGCTTACGTGTTGATCATCAAGAATCACAGTTTGGGCCGATTCTGGCCCGTTTCTTGGACTATTATTCTATTTTGGGGTTTTGGAGTCATTTCCACGATTGACGAACCCCGGGGTGCATTTACGTGTCGGTCATCAACAGTCACATATTCTGCCGATTCTAGTCCGTTTTGTGCACTATTACTCAGCATTTTGGGGATCCAGGGCGATTTCGACGATTGATGATCCCCGGGTGCGTTTATGTGTCCGTCATCAACACTGACGGTTTTGGCTAATTCTGACATGTTTCGTGTTCTATTACTCACCGTTTTGGGGTCCCGAAGCGATTTCCATAGTTGTTGAATCCCAAGGTTTCCTTACGTTTTGGTCATCAACACT
>NW_025225323.1:47597-48077 GCF_018294505.1 Triticum aestivum
GACTGATGAACCCCAGGGCCCGTTTATGTGTCTGTCATCAGCACTCATTGTTTGTCAAATTCTGACCTGTTTCATAGACTATTACTCACAGTTTGGGGTCCCGAAGCAATTTCTATAGTTGTTGAACCCCAAGGTGTCCTTACGTGTTGGTCATCAACACTCGCAGTTTTGGCAGATTCTGGCCCATTTCATGGACTATTACTCACCGTTTTGGGGTCCCAAAGCAATTTCCATGGTTGTCGAACTCCAAGGTGCGCTTATGTGTGGGTCATCAACAATCACAGTTTGGGCCGATTCTGGCCCGTTTCTTGGACTACTACTCTATTTTGGGGTCTCGGAGTCACTTCCACGATAGACGAACCCCGGGGTGCATTTACGTGTCGGTCATCAACACTCACATATTTAGTCGATTCTAGTCCGTTTTGTGCACTATTACTCAATGTTTTGGGGACCCAGAGCAATGTCCATCCTCAACACTCA